>NC_138768.1:211776917-212071917 GCF_965119305.1 Pelophylax lessonae | reverse complement strand
AAGCCCAGTGTGCTATTGCTGCTCCCCCCGCTCTTATGCAGCTGAGAACAGAGGGAATGTGATCACTTATGAAAAAGGGAAAAAAAAGTTATTGATAATGTGTTTTAATATCTATATACAAATAGCATAAAAGATTACCTCTACCCATGCCATATCCCAAAAAATATAATACAGACAAAACATTGCAGGACCTAGTTCTACAATAGATGAACTTTAATGGCAATAGCATGAGACCGACTCAATTTGTTTTATAAAAATATCACAATCATTTTATCCATACATATATTGTTAAAAATATAGAATGTTTGCAAAACATCCAAAGATACAAAGAAAAAAACATTAAAATCCTACAGACAACGTGTGAATACAGATTACAACCCTTATACAGCACCTTCCTTGCTTAGTGCATCCTGGGTTTCAATACCCCAAGAGGGTGTCTGTAACATTGGATAACCTCTGTTGGTCAACGTGTTTCGCTCTGGACTAATATTGGAGGAAATCATATTCTGATAAACACAATAAACATAAGTTACATATTTGCATTAGTACAGTTCCATAAATCATTTGGATTCAAGTACAAATCATTTGGATTCAAGTACATATTGAATATGAGATATTTCAATTATGTGACATCCCCCAAAGGGAACTTACAGCAGGATCAGTTGGACCCACTGCAGGTCAAAATGCGCATGTCTTTTGGGCAGACATAGGGACGACAAAATATCTCACCTACAGAAGTGACAATGCCAAAAAGCAACTGGGAAATATAACAGCCCTAGGGGCAATGTGAAGAGAAAAGAGAAAAACAAGTGTATTTGTATTTGTAAAATAAAGCTACAAAAACCTAAAAAGGTCTAGACACCATTCAGCTCTCATAATTTATTGTTCTGATATATGTATATATGTATATACCTTCACATTAGATATATCACTCTTCTTGAGATGTAGTCTAGATATATAACAAGATGGGCAACCCTGTGTACAATTGCTAAAGAACATGAGCTACCAGGCGTGAGAGTGTGAATCCAATACTCTGCAACATAAAGAGAGGGTAAAATAGTAACCACCACCTTAAATATTTGTATACTTATAAAGGTCCCCACACCTCTTATTGATGTACCTGAACATCATTGGGACCATGAAGACATCCATCTACCTATCCCGGTGACGTCACATCAAATCAAACGATTCAACACATGAGCTGTATAGGTAATCAATGTACTACAGCCCATCTGTTTAGACACCGAGTCACATGTAGCCAAAGTACCTTACCTCCTAGACCTTATATAACAAAATATACGGCCTAAAAATATGGTTTAAAACTCATGGCCTCGTTAAGGCCGGGTGCTATAGTGGCTTGTAGCCTATAAATCCTTTTTGCTTCCCATTGGAGGATTTTTTTTGTCAAAATCTCCTCCTCTCGGGTCTGGAAAGATACGTTCTAAAGCTGAAAATTTGATAACGCTTGTGTCCCATTTATCCAATAGGATTAGAGAGTTTGTTGCTTTTACTGTAATAGACGTGGTCCTTCATTCTTCACCAGAATTGCCTATGTAGAATTTCATCTTGCCTATGTAGAATGCGCCACAATTACAGAACATAATGTATACAATCCCTATAGTTTGGCACTAAACATAGTGGGGAACCGTGTGAAGATTACCATTCGGGAGATACATAGTTTGATTTTCAAATATCCATGGACAGAACTCGCAGGACCCACATTTCCAAGTTCCCCTCACATATGGCTCTGAATTTGACTCAAAAGTGTCTCTAAAGTGACTCTGGATTACCCTGTCTTTCAATGATTTGGCTCTCCGATAGGTAATCTCTGAAATATCCCTGATGTACTTTTTTAAAATAGAATCATTGGTCAATAAGTACCAATGTTTCTGGAGAATCCCTCACACCTGGCTAAGTTGCCTATTAAATGTTGTAATTAGTCTAACTGTGTCTGGGGATGTTTTATTGTGTTTTTTAAAAAGCACGCTAGTGGACTTTTTAACTTTATTAAATGCCTTTTTAAGGCAGCTCCGAGAGTAGCCTCATTGTAGGAGTCTATTTCTTTAGCATTAAAGATTTAATTTAGCATTAGTGCATTAGCTTGAATAAAAAAGTTACTATTACTGGAACATATCTGACGTAGCCTAAGATATTGACTAAAAGGTATACTTTTTAACAAAGGTTCAGGATGAAAGCTGTTAGCACGAAGCAAAGTATTCCCTGCTGTGTGTTTACAATATTATGTTGTTTCTATGGATCCATCATGTTGTTTAATAATCTCAATATCTAAGAATGTGATCCTTTCAGGGTTCTGCTCCATGGTAAATTTTAAATTGAATTGGTTATCATCTAGCATGGCTCTAAAGTCTTGCAGGTTTTCCAGAGACCCTGTCCAAATCAGTGTATAGTACATTTTTGGGTATATAGTCCCAAAATCTTGCATATTTGTCATCAAATAGTATTAACCCTTCCCACCCCACTCCCCTCCAGATACAGGTTGGCATAAGTGGGCGCACAGGTATTTCCTCCCCCACGGTCCTCTTCCCCTGATTTCTCTGTCAACATCAACGGCACAACTATCAACCCGTCCACCCATGCCAAGGTCCTAGGTATAATCCTTTAAACATATTGGACTAGGTGGGACTTTAGATGAGACCCAAGCTGGTGTTGCCCGGCGTCTCCATCCCTATAACAAAACACAAAATGAGGTTGAAGGATTGTAAGAGGTGCATGAAAGTCAGCCAGCCCCCAGTTTGATGTACTCACCTTCCAGTCTGTCACCAACCAAATAAGACCTGTCTCTTGGTACAAAGAACAGGGGTTTAGTTGACACACATTTGCAAACGCATGTGAAAGCTGCAGAGCCACGTCACGGCACCCTGTTTAAATCTGCAGTCCTACACTCTTAATTTAGTGTCCTCACACTGGAGGCACATGGCCGCTAATGGGTGGATGGGGAACAGGTGAGAGGGAGACAGCCCAACCTCCCCCAACCCATCCCCATGCACGACTGGCTATTGTCTCAAAAAGTTCAAATAATTAGGTTAAAATATAACCATGGTGCAAACTGGAGAAGACCAGCTGAAAAGCATTACACCTCCATCCCCTTGGTGGATGCAGTATATGGATAGGAAGGGATTTTATATATGGGGCATGGCCTGTAAAGCACACTGCCTTTGAAATCCCTTATTTCCTTTGGGACTTTATATGAGACAAGCAGGTCATGCTATTGGTCTCCATCCCTGTATACGGAAAACACTAGGGTCAAATCAAAAACTGCATCCACCAAAAACGCACGAAAATCGCACGGTGGGACTTTAGATGAGGCACCAAGCTGTAAGCAAGGCGTCTCCATCCCTGGTTGCTTTAAACATATTGGACTAGGTGGGACTTTAGATGAGACCCAAGCTGGTGTTGCCCGGCGTCTCCATCCCTATAACAAAACACAAAATGAGGTTGAAGGATTGTAAGAGGTGCATGAAAGTCAGCCAGCCCCCAGTTTGATGTACTCACCTTCCAGTCTGTCACCAACCAAATAAGACCTGTCTCTTGGTACAAAGAACAGGGGTTTAGTTGACACACATTTGCAAACGCATGTGAAAGCTGCAGAGCCACGTCACGGCACCCTGTTTAAATCTGCAGTCCTACACTCTTAATTTAGTGTCCTCACACTGGAGGCACATGGCCGCTAATGGGTGGATGGGGAACAGGTGAGAGGGAGACAGCCCAACCTCCCCCAACCCATCCCCATGCACGACTGGCTATTGTCTCAAAAAGTTCAAATAATTAGGTTAAAATATAACCATGGTGCAAACTGGAGAAGACCAGCTGAAAAGCATTACACCTCCATCCCCTTGGTGGATGCAGTATATGGATAGGAAGGGATTTTATATATGGGGCATGGCCTGTAAAGCACACTGCCTTTGAAATCCCTTATTTCCTTTGGGACTTTATATGAGACAAGCAGGTCATGCTATTGGTCTCCATCCCTGTATACGGAAAACACTAGGGTCAAATCAAAAACTGCATCCACCAAAAACGCACGAAAATCGCACGGTGGGACTTTAGATGAGGCACCAAGCTGTAAGCAAGGCGTCTCCATCCCTAGTTGCTTTAAACATATTGGACTAGGTGGGACTTTAGATGAGACCCAAGCTGGTGTTGCCCGGCGTCTCCATCCCTATAACAAAACACAAAATGAGGTTGAAGGATTGTAAGAGGTGCATGAAAGTCAGCCAGCCCCCAGTTTGATGTACTCACCTTCCAGTCTGTCACCAACCAAATAAGACCTGTCTCTTGGTACAAAGAACAGGGGTTTAGTTGACACACATTTGCAAACGCATGTGAAAGCTGCAGAGCCACGTCACGGCACCCTGTTTAAATCTGCAGTCCTACACTCTTAATTTAGTGTCCTCACACTGGAGGCACATGGCCGCTACTGGGTGGATGGGGAACAGGTGAGAGGGAGACAGCCCAACCTCCCCCAACCCATCCCCATGCACGACTGGCTATTGTCTCAAAAAGTTCAAATAATTAGGTTAAAATATAACCATGGTGCAAACTGGAGAAGACCAGCTGAAAAGCATTACACCTCCATCCCCTTGGTGGATGCAGTATATGGATAGGAAGGGATTTTATATATGGGGCATGGCCTGTAAAGCACACAGTATCATGAGAACAAACCTGCTGTATGTCCAGGAGTCTTGGTCTCTTTCACCTAAAAACTCACTGACAACCTTATTACCTTTAGGGTGCCATATGCTGCTATATAACGCTTCAAAATCCAGAGTCTGTGATAGGCCAAGCTTGGCATTTCAGCTGTTCTTCTGATGTCACACAATGAAGTGAATTCTCCATGTACTGTATTCTCCAAATATGTCTTTTAATCTATCTGATATAATGCAAAAGGAAGCACTGATTCAATGTTTCCATTAAATGTACCCTTCAGTGGGTTCTCTGTAGAAAAATGTGTAAGAATTCCCTTTAGTAGGTGACATCAGATAATTGCCTATTATAGCCATTACAGAGGACAAAGAATATGTCCGATTTAGGGACCCAGAGAGATGTAAAAGACACCTCAGTGAACCAAAAATTTACAACATTGCACGTTTTGGGAGAAGTTCTACTTTAACAGACTAAACACATATCTCGTAAAAATGATTATATTGCAGAGTGGACCACTGTCAATGCTTAATTGTACTTTAGTATCCCATATGACTTTCAGTAATAACTTATTGTAATAGAACAAAGCATGGCCAGGAAAATCACTGCACCACAATTCACAGAGAAGTGCCAGATAAATACACATTCCAATAGCTGAATTTATATAGGAAATGACACTTGTGTAGGAACAAATGAAGGTGGGGTCTGCTGTGGTAGGCGGTAATTACAGTGCTTATTGGCTTAACATTTGATACATCTCAATGTACATTTATGCCTTTATAGTAACCACTCTATGCTGGCAGTCTTAGCAAAGACTATAGGCTCCTTCCGCATGAAGGACTGGCACGCATTGTAATTGCTGTGAGGTTTCAGTTACCGTATAGTAGGAAGAAACCGTATATCTGTCAACCAGCTGATTCTAATGGCACAGATTGCATGCTGAATTTTCTACAAAGCTGTTGTGCCAGTTGAACTGCAGCCACAAGTTATATCACTGCTCAGACCAGTAATGATTCATGAAGAATGGATGAGGAATTGCAACATCCCCAAATCACTGCACCATACATAGAAAACAAAATGAGTGTGGAGTTTACAAAGATCTATTCTTATAACTAAGACGTAAGATACAGTAGGAATCAGAAGATAAATTAAAGCATAACTTCTTACTTTTGCAAAATCTCTTGTGCCTGTGGCACCCATACAAGAAATGGGGGGTGTGGATGTATAATATTTAAGAAGGAGAGTTTTTTTTTTTTTAAGAAGTATGCAAATAAGGATTTGACTTTGACTTTGGCTGTAGGCCTGCTTTGGTTCAGTGACTTCCAAAGTATTAATGCTAGAGGATCAGAATACATGCCAGGTAGCTAGCATTTTCATAAAGGAGGTCAGCAATGGTATCCTATATATTCCATCCAGCAAGATCTGCTATAATTACAAATTTTGTTAATATATCCGCGTGTATTACATTACAATATCCTTGTGAATTACTTTTTCATAAATCAGATATTGGCAGCAATACATTTCGCATTTAAAAAAAAGCTTCAGTTCTTCACTCAAACAATCTATTGTATATAATTAAAATGAGCAGGCTGTGAAAGGGTTATGTACTAAGAACGCTGACACGGTATTTCTTGAACTTGGATCTCCTGTACATATTGGCATCTGATTTGCATATGGCAACATTTTGATAAATGTGTTGTGCTTATCTGCCGTAGCACTGTAATTATGAATCATATCGGAGCAGTTATTTAATTGGTGGGTTATTAAAATCTGCCAGCAGTGAATGAAAGAATAATAAAATACTTGCTGTCTGCTACTTCCAGCAATCATCCAATTTCACCTTTTGCACAAATCACTGTCATTAGCTGAATCTGCTCTTGCCTTGGAGTGCCCTTCTCACCAAGGTAGTAGGACCAGAAGGGCAGCTGGGGGCACAAAACAGACTGTCCACATACCGCCCTCTTGCCTTTTAGGACAGGGTGAGCGCCTGGTTTTGTTGACATTGATGGGACGTGGTTGTTCTTTTCCCTTTGCAGTTCTTCTTTCATTACAGACTTTCTGCTTGATAATTATATGCTTTGGACTAAATTAGAGACTGTGCATCTGGCTACAGTGTCTGCATAACCATTCCCATCTGCAGTGGTTTGGAAAAAAGTCCTCTTCACTTAAACAGGATTCCTTACATACTGCCTCCCCCTTTTATGATAGGTGGGGGAATGGAGTGCCGTAATTAAGGTGGTTTTTGCCTACTCTTTTATCTCTGTTAACCCATGCATTGCTCAGTTGTTAAAAGCTTTTGCTTTGATTTACAATAACTCTAAAGGACCGGAAAACTACATTCTTACTGCTGAATTTTAAACTGTTGTCTGTGCAGACACAAGGTCATATTTAGAGATTGTGAGAACTTTATACTTCCCAACTGTCACCTTTTAGGAGAGACTGTTGCTCTTTTGAAACAACATCCTTCTGTCCCTACAATACTTCCCTATACTACACTAAACCTTTCATCCATCCTCTGATTTATGGAATGTGTTGTTTTTGAAAACACCAATGAGAAGGAAAAAATTGTGGTGAACTTAATTATTTTGTAGTAGGGGCATTGTATATTTGTTGTCTATGTAATGGGAGCGTGACAGGGAGTGTCCTTTGTCTACATAGGGGGTGTCCTTTTTTCATATCTCAGAACATTTGAATTCATATAATCTATATTTACATTGATATGCTTTATAACAGCAATGCCCTTTTCTTTGTATTAGGGCCTGTTCATACAGTAAGGTGACTGTGACTTTTACGCACTAGAAAAATGGCAACTGCCACCGCTAGGACACACAGAAAACAACTGTTTTCTATGTACATGGAAGAAATGGACTGGATGGCTGCACTCCAAAAAATGAGTCCTTTATTGAAGAAAACAAAAATACATGAAGGATAATCATACCACAGCGGAGATGATGACACTGGCATCTAACGCGTTTCACACCCAAGCTGGTGCTTGGTCCTAGCTGTGACTAAGCATCCGGTTTGGGTGCGAAACAGATGTGCCAGTGTCATCTTCTCCGCTGTGGTATGATTATCCTTCATGTATTTTTGTATTTTTGTTTTCTTCAATAAAGGACTAATTTTTTGGAGTGTCGACATCCAGTCCATTTCTTCCATATGCTTCTGTTGCAACCAGGGCGTGCACCTGAATTTCCTCTCTTAGGCTGAACTTTGAACGGAGGCTTTTTGTCCTGGAGCAACACGGTGTCTTGCTTGTTTTCTATGTACCTTTTTTACACTGCCTGGAGCTGCAGTGGAGTGAACTGCAATAAAATACAGAAATGCTGCATTTTATTGTAGTGCACTGATATGCACATGAACAGGGACACGAATGAATTGTCATTTTGTGCATTTCACTTGAAGTTTACATAGAAAAAAGGAGCTGTGTGACATGGTAAAGCGACACTCACACCACCTCCCTACGGCAGGGTTAGTGCAGCTGTAATGGACACTAAACCACTCGGTTTAGTTTGCAGTGTGCAGATAGTTTGAATGGCCCCTTTATGTAAAAGGTTGATATGAAAGTGATGTAAAAATTTATTTTTGTATTAAGTATTTAGTATTGTGTTGCTGTCTGTGTCCCAGCTATGGTGATTACCCCCCTCTAATTATTCTGGTGACATTGGTGATGGGAAATCCAAACTTTACAGTTGTTACCAGACCAGAGTAATAAGGAGAAATCTACAGATGAAGACATATTTTCTAGTGAGAACTGTCAAAAAAGAGATTCTTCTTTTTATTTCTTATTAAAAAGCTCCTCTATGCACTTCCTATGTGGATCATATTTAACAGTTGTTGAACAGGGAGGCTGAGTGGTTTTAATAAAATGCAAATCTCCCTCTGGTAGTAGTAGTAGTAGTAGCAGTAAAAAAAAAAAAAACACATCGACAGGTCACCTAAAAAACGACTAAGGTAAACACTGCAAAGACGATTAGTCCAGGCCCTGTGCACCATGTCACCCCACTTCAGTGCCTGATTTCAATCAAACCAAACCAAAATTTTAGGTCTGGTTAGAGGTGCTTAGGGAGAGCGTTTAAAGGGTTAGTGTACCTTTTAATAAAAAATCAAAAGGTGAACACCCCACAAACTGCCCACCACCCCAGTCCCCACTGCACTTACCTTTGTGGGTGATTAGCTGTCAGTGCCAATGTGTCATTAATTTCAAATCCCCAGACCGCTACATTGACTGCTTGAGCACTGGCAGCTAATCACCCATGGAGGTAAGTTCAACAGGAAGCAGGGAGGTGGGGAGGATGTAGGATGATAGTTCACCTTTTCATATTTTTTGAAACATGAATAACAATATTGTAGTTTAAAATTGGAATCCTTTCTCTAACAAATCAGACCTTTGCCATTATATCACATGACGCACTGCAGCTCTTCATTTTGGGTGTTGATGTTACCATGGTGGACACCAAAAGTGCTAGAAATCCACCATCTTTAAATATTGGGCTGATGTTTTGAAGAGCTGACAACTAATTTTAAGGAAAGGGGGCATTCCTCTTCTAACATGTGTTGGCTAGTGTGGCATGCAGTTAAAGGGATTACAAACCATAGGTTGGTATCTCCTGGAAAGAGACCATACATATTTGTACCGAAAACCTAAATAGTTCCCTGATCAAGTCCTGAAAAATTGGTGTGCTCATCTCCGAATATCAAAATTTATGAAACAGATCATAGTGTAATCAGGACAACCATTTACAAAGATCGTGAACAGTGTGCTCTGTGATCAGATGTAATTGTGCATGGAACTATTTCCCAACTTTCAGCACTGGTGTTAATTTGGCAACTCCTTTTAAAAGTCATTTGTGACAAAATGCGTCAAAGCCGTCATCTCTTGTCATCTAACATTTGGATTTACAAAAGCTGGTTATTCACAGATGTTTTTACCTTAAGAAAAAATTCCATTTAAGCAGTATTACACTATGTTTGTGTACTCTGGCTTATTTGCTATGTCGGTGTGCCATCCGGAGAATGAGACCATCTATTCCAGAACCCCACAGATTCTTTCGATCAACCATCATCCACGATCAATCTTTTGCCCCGTGGAGGAATTTTTAGCCTGTATGACCCACCTACTGTAAGGCATCTGGGTCTCTACCATCCGGTGAGCGCATTTGCCTCTTTACTTTGGTGCTGGGTCTATCTTCACTGATAAGTTAGGACACCGAGACATTTCAGCTTCACTTTGGTGTTTTCCACGATTGTTTACCATATTACACGAATAAGGACTCATTATTTATGACATTGTATGATTATTGATGTTTTATCACAGTTATATATACTCATTTTATATTTAGCGCTGCACTTTTTATGTATACTGGTGTTAACTTGATTTGAATGGTTATAGGATGATTTGCATTGTAGCTTTCATCATTGCCTGTATGCTGCAGAAGGAGGAGAAATCTATATATTACACTCGTATGGGATTATATGATAGTAGATGTATAGAGAATTCAGATTTCATTTGCGAAAGATGTAATCTTCAGCATTCTATGATAGATCTGCTTAAAGACCACATGGACTCTCTTAATTTATTATAAAAAAAAGTGGTTGAAAGAGAACTTCAAACACTCGCCCAGCGCTGGTGATATAAAAGATATTGCATACAGTTAAAATATGTAAAATCTCATAGGTTTTACTGATAGCAGCTACTGTAATAATAAAACAATCTTAAAAAAATGTAATAAATACTAAAAGTGGAAAATATTCAGCACTAATTACATTCAGCAGTGCTCACTATGTGCTTGCATATTGTTAATCATATAGTCCTCATAAAGTAAATGAGTTATATATCCACAAAAATCTTTGTTTGAAGAAAAACAGGTTTCCACTATAACATCGGTACTCCCAGTGCTCAACACTCTGATCCGGCGTTCACCTTCACCACACCATAAGTGCTCCCCTTAGGAATGGGCACTCACCAGAAATATAATGATCATGCGCCTGTAAGCATAGGTTGCTTGCACCCTTGAAAGCCAGGAACACCTCTGCTACCGCCACATGACCACTGCAACCGGATATCCCTCAGGGACCGGACCGCACCAAATAAAGATGAAATAGGAGGCACAATAGTGTAATAATGTCTTGCAGTTTTTTATTAAACAAAACACACCAACACCAAAGTAGCCCCCCTAATCCAATATGCTTACATCAAATAAAAATACTCCAAGCAGTAAGAAATGATAATCAAGGCGTACTGGCCAGCTCACCGCTGCTGAAGGGTCCTCCTTCAGCTTGCCTGCGGCGAGATCCGGACCCCAGCCGTAACAACTTTGATCATCAAGGAGACAGCGTGCCTGCGTCCTCTTAATTTATTACTTTAATGCATTTTTTTTAATACTTTTTTTATCAGCTAGGTGCTGCAGCAGGATAGTGCTGTTAGCAGGTAGGAGAGTTGGACACTTGCTCTGAAAAAAGTTTTTCTGAAGTCTGACGTGCCCTACTGAACTCTGGTCTAATCAACATTACTCTTGCTCCTTAACATGGCTGTTGATTAGAGCAGTGTTCTGGGGTTGTGATGGGAAGCCGGACTGCTACTTTTTCTTAGAGAGAGGCAGCCTGACTCTCCTAGTGCTGCCAGCACAGGTTTTTTTTAAACGCTTGCTGCACCACTAAAAAAGAGGGATATTCATTACTGTATATGCAGCCTGACTATATTACAGTAATAAATTATGAGGGTTTAATTAGGCTTTAAAGAAATATCTTTGTGTTGTAAATCGGAAAAATGTAAATATGCATGCCATTCCCCATAAATCCATCACTCGTCCAAAATCAATTCTGCAAAATGTTGTGCACATGCTAAAATAAGGTCACAGATACTAACAAACATACTGTATACTGTAGTAAACCCCCTTAATTAAAAGCAAAAGTCATAAAAAGCAAATCTGTTATGTTCTTGGAGAAAATCAGTCATCAGCTAGATATTGAAACAATTAATCAGCTATATAAAATTATCGGTTATTAAACACTGTGCCACTCATTTTAATGCTAGCTGAAGGCAGTACAAAGAGAATACAGGACCGGAGCTATATGCTGGTAGCATATCACGACTTACAGGAAGAAGGTCAGCTCTGATCTTGATTTGAGATTTTTCTTTACTTATTTTCCAATGATGAGCCAAGGCCAGTACTAAAGCTGTAGCCTCTTTCATTCAAGTCATCACTGATTTTTACTTCCCTGTAGGAAAACCCTACATTGCTTGATTCTGGCAAGAGGCCTTTGTATCAGGAGGGTCAGGGCCGTCTTTATTCTTGATTGGACCCTGGGCAAAACATTTCTTGGGGCCTCTTGAATCCACTTATCAACTATTTGGGGGCTCAAGGGGCAGCTGCTTTGGGCCCCACAACAATGACTAGACCCGGGGCAGCTGCCCCTTTTGCCCTGTGTTAAAGACAGCCCTGAGGAGGGTATTAGGCCATGTATGTATATTGGGCTACTCTAATGTGAATGCAGATTTAGCACATTATACCAGATCATTAGTAAAATCTCTTTGACAAATTCAGTTGGTTTATCACTTGATTTTGATTCACTATCACACTGTTGTATCGCACTGTTTCTAACAAGCTGTCTTTTTTTTTGTCATACTTCGTTATATCTTTTTTGTGCTCATCATTTATAATTTATACTAGTCTTTCTTTAAAGAAGATTACAAACCCCAATAGTGACAGGTCTCTTTTACATATGCATGGTCATTGGCTGGGTGCTTTGGTTATACTATCCCTACTCCTTTTATATATTTGTAACTGCTTTACCCAGAAATAGATTGCAGTTTTATATTGTGATTCTGAACACCTGGATAAAGATGTTTAGGTGAAATATAAGGAAAAGTGTCTCGCTTTATACCAGTCTTTGCATGCCAGCAGTGGATAATGTGACATGTTTAAACCTGTAGCTACCCAGCAACTAGTAAGTCAGGTGTGTCTCCTAATCCTAGGATCACCTCTTTGAATTCTTGAAATGTTGAAAGACATTTGATATTAATTTAA
The DNA here is from genome assembly GCF_965119305.1 of Pelophylax lessonae. Taxonomy (NCBI): domain Eukaryota; kingdom Metazoa; phylum Chordata; class Amphibia; order Anura; family Ranidae; genus Pelophylax; species Pelophylax lessonae. The sequence goes on along the minus strand of NC_138768.1, from coordinate 212,059,228 downwards.
AAGTGCAAAGGTCTCTTAGTGAAGTCAATATATCTTTAGTTACTGTAAAAGGTTTGAACATCTAACCTTAATAATGGTGTCTTGGATGCCTATAGCTGCGGAACAAGCGGCGGTAAAGGAATAAGTACTTAACTACTTTGAAATATGAAGGATTCTTTAGTAATCCAAGTTTTAGAGATTTTTGCCCTAAAGGACTGCTTGTAATTGAGATATATTACTTAACCTTCACAATTATTATTAAGATCACTGCCAAGTATTTCTTCAAAATAAAATTGTTGTGGCAAAAACATAGGCAGTGTTCTTTTCAAATGATCAGAATCTAGTTTATGTTAGTGGGTTCCTTTGTGTAGTGCTTTGGGCATTACGGTCCAATCTCAGTAAATTACTTTTATTCTACGCGCTCCATTCCTAGGAGACACTAGGGTGCCGTATAGAGCCCGGAGATATATTCCAGTAGAATTTTAGATGGTAATCTTTGCCATATATGGATAGGAAATTAAATTTGGAGGCTTCCAAACAGGAAAAGATCATAGATATTATAAAAGAGTGTTTGTGGTCACAGGTATGGATATATAAGAATTAAACTAGGATATAGTAATGCAGTTGAAACATTCATTATCAGCCAATTATTAGGTAACTTTGCTCTGGGACTTTTCCCCCCCTACAAACTGGTATTTATATTTAATGTGGAAATTTCATTGAAAAGATCTTCTACAACATGTCATTGAAATGTGTAAAAAATGTGTTTAACCACTTGCCGACCGCCAGCAGTACATATACTGCGGCAGGTCGGCTCTGTCCCATGAAACAATGGAACTGTACGTAGCTTCACGGGACCGCAAGTGGGGGCGCGTGTGCTCCTGTTTGCCACAGTGGAAGCTGATCTGCGGGTCGGATGGCCGCGATTGCTACCGGGCACCCGCGATCGCGGCCCATGGAGACAGAGCGGCGGTCTCCCGTTGTAAACACAGCAGACCGCTGTTCTGTCAGCAATGAACACAGGGCAAATACAGGTTTCTGTGTTCATTGCATAAGTCCATCCCCCACACAGTTTGAAAGCACCCCCTAGGGACACATTTAACCCTTTAATCGCCTCTGGTGTTAACCCCTTCCTTGCCATTGTAATTTTTAGCACTGATTACTGTAGTAATGTCACTGGTCTCCCCCCCAAAAGTGTCACAAATGTCAGTTAGGTGTCTGATCTGTCCGCCGCAATGTCGCAGTCCCGCTAAAAATCACTCATTGCCTCCATTATTAATAAAAATAAATAAAATGACATAAAGCTTTTCCCTAGTTGGTAGGCGCGATAACTTTTGTGCAAATCAATCAATATACTCTTATTGGGATTTTTTTTAATCAGAAATACGTAGCAGAATACAAATTGGCCTAAAATTATGAAAAAAATTGATTTTTATTTTTTTTTTTTTTTGGGAATGTTATATAGCAAAAAGTGAAAAATATTGTTTGTTTTTTTTCAGAATTGTTGCTCTAATTTTTTTTATAGCAGAGGTGATACCACCAAAAGAAAGGTCTATCTGTGGGAAAAAAAAGGACATCAATTTTATTTGGGTACAGCGTACAGTGCAATTGTCAGTTAAAGTAGAGCAGTGCCGAATCGCCAAAAAATGACCTGGTCATTAAGGGGAAAACCTTCCGTTCCAGAAGTGGTTGATAACTGGTGTGCTTCTATCACTGTGTTATATCTACCGTGTGACTTAAAATATTGCAACAACCGCTATTCTCCAGAGTCTCCGCAAAAAAAAAAAAAAAAATATATATATATATATACACTAAACAAAATTATAAACACAACACTTTTGTTTTTGCCCCCATTTTTCATGAGCTGAACTCAAAGATCTAAGACTTTTTCTATGTACACAAAAGGCCTATTTCTCTCAAATATTGTTCACAAATCTGTCTAAATCTGTGTTAGTGAGCACTTCTCCTTTGCCGAGATAATCCATCCACCTCACAGGTGTGGTATATCAAGATGCTGATTAGACAGCATGATTATTAGACCAGGTGTGCCTTAGGCCCCTTTCACACGGGCTTTCCGATCAGGTCCACCTGTCAGTTTTTCAAGCGGACCTGATCGGATGCTTCATGTACCTCTGTGGAGCAGCGGATGTCAGCGGAGAGATCTCCGCTGACGCCCGCTGCTCTTCGATCCGATGTGGTCCGTGAAATTCAGACAGATGGAAACCCTATTTTCAATCCGTCTGGAGGATCGGATCGGATGAAAATGGACAATTTTCATTCGATCGTCCATAGAGGAAAGCGGGGATCTGACAGATCTGCAACGTAAGCAGAGACGGGGCTGTCATCCGCCTGTTCAGCGGGGATTGGCGGATCGTTCCCTGCTGAGCAAAACAGTCCGCCGGGCGAAAAGCCCATGTGAAAGGATCCTTAGGCTGGCCACAATAAAAGGCCACTCTAAAATGTGCAGTTTTATCACACAGCACAATGCCACAGATGTCCCTAGTTTTGAGGGAGCGTGCAATTGGCATCCTGACTGCAGGAATGTCCACCAGACTGTTGCCCTTGAATTGAGTGTTCATTTTGCTACCATAAGCCACCTCCAAAGGCATTTCAGATAATTTGGCAGTACATCCAACCGACTTCACAACCACAGACTACGTGTAACCACATCAGCCCAGGACTACCACATCCACCACCTTCACCTTCAAGATCGTCTGAGACCAGCCACCTGCACAGCTGCTGCAACAATCGTTTGCATAACCAAAGAATTTCTGCACAAATTGTCAGAAACCGTCTCAGGGAAGCTCATCTGCATGCTCGTTGTCCTCATCGGGGTGTTGACCCGACTGCAGTTCGCCGTCGTAACCGACTTGAGTGGGCAAATGCTCACATTCGATGGCATCTGGCACTTTGGAGAGGTGTTCTCTTCACGGAAGAATCCCGGTTTTCACTGTACGGGGCAGATGGCAGACAGCGTGTATGGCGTTGTGTGGATGAGCAGTTTGCTGATGTCAATGTTGTGGATCGAGTGGCCCATGGTTGCGGTGGGGTTATGGTATGGGCAGGCGTATGCTATGGACAAATCTATCTCGGCAAAGGAGAAATGCTCACTAACACAGATTTAGACAGATTTGTGAACAATATTTGAGAGAAATAGGCCTTTTGTGTACATAGAAAAAGGCTTAGATCTTTGAATTCAGCTCATGAAAAAGGGGGGCAAAAACAAAAGTGTTGCATTTATAATTTTGTTCTGTATATAATGTTTAGGCGTTCTAAGTAATATTTTAGCAAAAAATCCTGATATTAACTTGTAAGCAACAAATCTCAGAAATAGGCTTAGTCTTTAAGTGGTTAAAGAGTCTTTAGCAATAAGTAATGAGTGCAGGTATATGTATGTCCTTTAGGTTCTGCACTTTATACCTGCTAGTAGTTATCTTTTCTTTTTTCATGTTTTTTTCAAGTGACAAAGTCACTGTAACAAGGTAACATACAAGGCTTTTTTTCAGGGGGAACGTGGGAAAATGCAGTTCCGGCACCTCCACCACTGAATGTATTTTATGGCAAGGAGTGCTGGAAGGCCTATTGATGCTGGCTTCTGGGGATCTAATGTTGCTGGTAGAGATCTATTTTTGTGTGGAGGTCTATTGTTGCTGGGTATAGGTCTATTGTTGCTGGTTGCTGGGGGGGGTCATATGTAGCTGGAAGGGATCTACTGTTGAGGTAGAGATCTATTGTTGCATGGCTGCTGGAGGGTCTATCGATTCTGGCTGCTGGGAGATCTGTTGTTGCTGCTGAGGGTCTATTGTTGCTGGGTTGGTATTTTGTTACTGGGAGGGGGTCTATTGTTGTGTGGGGGATCTATTTTTGCTGGGATGGGGTCTATTGTTGCTGTTGGGTTCTACTGTTGCTGGGGTGGGGTCTATGAAATTCCATACAAAAAACTTAGTAACACAAAATTATACTTGGTTCTGTATTCTTTAAAATGGGGGTACTGGGAGGTGGGTAGGAGGTGGAACCAAGGGTTGGTGCTCAGAGGTGGGTAAGGGGCAGAGACGAAGGGTGGGTCAGAAGGGGGGTTTCTGCACCTATTCTTTGAGCAAAAAAAAAGCCCTGGCAACATGCTATATATCAACACCCTGGACAGGGTCCTTTTATTAAAAGTCAGCAGCTACAGTGTTTGAAGAAGTTTCTCATGACCACAAGTCAAATACTTGCCTGCCTTGAAGGTGATTGTTTGTGCAGAAAGTTTAAAAAGAGAAAGTTTTATAGCAGTTTCAGGAAGTATATTGCTATTGCCCTTCTACTGAATCTGATAGATTAGGGGTCTCCAAACTTTTAAGTATGAGGGCTGCATCGTATATTTTACAATTATTCGCAGCCTGAAAAAAAAAATCTGTTTTATAAGTGAATGAATACAATTTAAAATTAATAGGTTTTACTTGGAGCTTTTCTGTAATCAGCATGACATGGATGAGGACAACAGAGAAATTACTTCAGTAAAGCAAAGCAAATAAATTCCCAGCCCACTTGAGCAATCAAAAAAGGTTGAACAAAATACATTCAGTCTGCACCTTACTCATCAGACTCCCCTTTAAATCAGGGGCTCCATTGCAGCCCTCTCTAGATCAGGGTCCCCATCAAAATTTTCCTTGCCTTGCTTCGGACTACCACTGAGTCTCCATCAAAATGTCCCCTTTCACATGAGAATCCTCGCTATGTCAGTGTCCATTTCAGAATTCACCCTTACATCGGGGTCCCCATCATAGGCATGTACAAGGTGTGCATGTGCACACCCTAATCACTATGTGTGGTGCCGATTCCCATCACTGCCGAGGCTTCCCCTATGTGCCCCCCCCCCCGGCCTTAGTGCAGCTGGCTTCCCTCCTCTCCTCTCCCCCCAGCTGCTGCGGGGGATGTTTCAAGGTGGTGGGTAAAGGGGCTGGTAAACCAGCGCTTTTCTTTTCTAAATGAACACAGTGAACACACTTATTCACTGTGTTCATTCATAACTGAAGCATAGTAAACTGTGTTTGTGAATGAACAGGAAGCCGCTCAGCACAGAGCACTTGCCATTCATTTACTGTCCCGTGCAGCTGTGGCTGAAGAGAAAGGCATGTGTGTTTGAGCTTTGGGGTGCACACCCTAATGCAATATGCTGCGCACACCTATGGTCCACATCAAAGCCCCCCTTACATCAGGCTCTCCATCAGAGTAAAGACTGTACACATCAGCTTCGGGCCACATAAAATCTTAAAGTGGGACGCTTGTGACCCACAGGCCGCACTTTAGACCCTGTGTTAGATGATCTGAAAAACTTGATGAAGTAAAGAACTCAGATAAAGGCATACTTTGTGAAAGTGAACAGCATTTGTTTACTTTCACCTGCTGCTTGGAATTGTTCTTTAGGTCTTTCCTTATGGCATATAGCTGACACAAGAATGTATGTTGTTTGAGATGTATTATGTGAAGTGGGGATAGTTTGAATACTTGTCACTAGCACACCCCACCAAGGTATGAGATGAATTCTCAGGCAAATAGTGAAATAAAAAAATAAAAAAAACGAATATTCTTGCATTTGCTTTAAATTTCCTGAGCTTAAAGCGTTACTCCACTTTTGTTGCGAAAAAAACATTCCCCTCTGGGTGATCTCTGTACATTGCAAGGATTTTAAAAAACTTTGTTGCAGATTCCTACCTTTTGTTATTCTGAAGAAATCATTGTTTGTTCCTCTTTGCTCAGTCAGCTAATGGAAGTGGTTTTATAATTATCTATCAGCTGTGGCAGCTGCAGGGCTCTAATGAGGAAAGCTGCTGGGTCTGGATCCCTTTAGATGTGTTCCTATTGGGAGTATCTCACCAAAAATCACATTTCTGTTGCAGGGGATGCCAGAAATCTGACTTGTATCTAATGCAGAATTCTGGGAAAATTGGTGAGCCAATCACACAAGCAGGAAATGATGATTCTGGGGTGTGGTCAGTACACATTCTGTATACAGAACAGCTCCAGGTAGCCATATTGCATTGCATTTTCAGAAAGTTACAACGGCTGCAGATTAAAAAGTAAAGGCCATTTTTAATAACATTCAATTAAAATATGATTTGTGTTGCAATTGTATACGCTATATTGTTTTTTTCTTTATTTGCTATTGTTTTCCTTACGAAAGTGGAGTTACCCTTTAACCACTTCTGGACCGCAAGATTTTCCCCCTTAATGACCAGGTCATATTTTGCGATTTGGCACTGCGTTACTTTAACGGACAATTACACTGTCGTGCGTCGATGTACTCAAATAAATTGTCCTTTTTTATCCCCACAAATAGAGCTTTCTTTTGGTGGTATTTGATCACCTGTGCAATTTTTATTTTTTGCGCTATAAACAAAAAAAGAGTGACAATTCTGAAAAAAAAAATATATATAATTTTTTCACATTCTGCTATATAACATTCCCCCCAAACAAATGTAAAAATCAAAAAGCCAATTTGTTTTCTGCTACATTTTTTTGGTAACAAAAAATCGCAATAAGCGTATGTTGGTTGGTTTGCACAAAAGTTATCGCGTCTAGTAACTACCAGAAAGATTTATGTCATTTTTATTGTTTTTTTTTTTTTACTAGTAATGGCGGCGATCTGCGATTTTTTGCAGGACTGCGACATTGCAGCGGACAAATCAGACCACTGACTGACATTTTTTACACTTTTGGGGGGACCAGTGACATTTCTACAGTAATCAGTGCTAAAAATATGCACTGTTACTGTAATAATGACACTGGCAGGGAAGGGGTTAACAGTGTGGGTGATCAAGGGGTTAAATGTGTACCTAGGGGTGTGTTTCTAACTGTGAAATGATCACAGAGACCTGTGTTCCTATATAGCAGGATCACAGGCGCTCTGTGATCATTGCAGAGAGAAGAACGGTCAGCTGTGTTTACAACAGCTGCCCTTCCTTCTCTCTCAGCAGGGAGCGATCACAGGTGTCAGACGGCAATCTGAGCCCTCTGCCCCTTGCATCGGAGTCCCCGCTGCCAAGTGGGGTCGGGAGCGCCCCACCGGCGGCGCATTTGCCCCCTAGCTGCAGGCGCGCAACCGACGTATACCTATATGGGTTCGCACAGGAGGGCCGCCCTGCCGCAGTATAACTGCGGCGGGGGTCGGGAAGTGGTTAACAATATTATTCATGCATCGCAGTATGTGCCTCCCCGAATCCACACTGTCTGTGTTTGTAGAGAAGCACATGGTCCTGTAAGTACATAGTTACTTAGATTTGTGCATGTGTGCGTACAGCCGCTGCCAGCCATTATTTGTACAGGCTCACTGGTGGTGGCTGTACACTGCACCTGTCACTCCCTGCAGGGAAAATGGAGCTGTATTAGATGCTATGGGGTCATTTGCAGTCGTGTGCATGATGCCTTAGGCTTCATTCACATGTCAGCGTATCGATCGCGGGCAGAATCACCGCGATTCTGCCCGCGATCCGGAAATCATTGCAAATCGCGGGACGCATGTGCGTTGCCTGTGATTTGCAATAGCACCCCAAACGCTGTGCGATGTTGCCGCGATTTGCGCCTGGCGAATCGCGGTAAGTGCCGGTTCACACTGCCGCGTGTGCGGCGATCGCATGTAATATCGGAGCGCACTGCTCCTTCATTACATGCGATGGGATGTGCAGTGCGAATTCAGCCTTACACTTTGTATGGCTGAAATTCGCACTGCACCCGCACCAAACACGCACATGAGGCATTTTTTCAGCCGCATCAGGATCAGATCGCACAGTGGTTCACACTTGTGCGATCCGATCCTGTTCAAACTGTCAGATCGCACTGCGATATGCGATCAAACTGGGGGTGTCGTTAACATTTCATTGACACCCCCAGCGCATCGCATATGGCAGTGTGAACTGCCAGATGTGCGTTTGCGATGCGGGAACAGGCTGCGAATTCGCAGCCTTCCCGCATCGCACAAGTGTGACCCGGCACTCACATCGCGCAAAGAAAATCGCATGACGCCCAAAAAAGGTACAATAGCTTCTGCGTCCCGCGATTTTTTTTGCGCGATGTTACCGCGATTTGGCAGGCGCAAATCACGGCAACATTGCACAGCGTTTGGGTGCTATTGCAAATCACGGGCAACGCACAGGCATCCCGTGATTTGCAATGATTTCCGGATCGCGGGCAGAATCGCTGTGATTCTGCCCACGATCGATACGCTGACATGTGAATGAAACCTTAAGAAAAACAACAAAAAAAAAAAGGTCTGCACGTCTTTGTTGCGATTATTGATGGTTGAAATGAATGGACTTCCCAAACGTGCCTTATCAATCATAAATCACATATAATGTGCACACACACAGGTGTGATCCAAGGGTTAATTATCCTTCATGTAATCCTAACAGCACCTTTGATAGATTTTAAGAACATGTAGGCAAAAGAGTGAAAATTCAAATCATAGAAGAGGCCATTGGTGACTGGTTCTCTTTTAGGCAATGCTTGGAGGGACTGTAACACATGTGTTTCCCAAGATACCATTTGAGCACCACTGCTGCAGATGCTGAGATGGCTGAATTAAAGGACTTAGGCGGAAAATCTTATTAATGCTGTTATTATGATAATAAGGTCATATCAGCTAATCAAGAGCTGCTACGACTCCCAGGGGTGCCTCGTATGAGGTGAGCAACCATCACAGCTCCCGCAGTTTCTGGGAAATGGACTAGGAAGACAACTGACTAAATTTAGGTGCTATTTTGGGTTGCAAAATGATTCACAGATGGGACAGTTTTTTTTTTAATAAGATATTATGAAGCCTGTAGTAAACTGCACTGAGCAAAATGTTCCCCAGATGATATCCAAAAGCGCCTGGCCTCCAGTCTTAACCAAATTATGTCAAAGAGCTCCGAGTTAAAGCCACACACTCGGGGTCTTTGATGGATTTTATGAAGCAGTGTTATGTCAGCCCTCCTTACTCACAAAAAACACACACTTCACAGCAGATGACATGCTCCATAATAATGGACTTGAATAAATCAGGAAACAGACCTTTTTTTGTGAAACGGCATATGGAACAACAGGCTACCGAAATAAATATAGTATATGTGTCTAAAAGTGGTAAAAATAGCTCTGCCTTTGTTCATTATGATGGCAGAACCGAGTTACTTAAATGCGGGGATGTTAAAATAGTACAAGAGAGAGCAGATACCATTCTTGAAGCTGAACTCCAAACAGCTACATACACAGATGAATTACATTAAAAGAAGCTGTTTTACCTTCTAACCCTAAAATTTACACAGATCATCAGCTTCAAAGCACAGTTCAGTCTAAAAGCCTGAGGAGCAAATTGTACGGAAATTACCACTTTCGAAGCGATCATACGATAATCTGATCATTAGTACAGCTTTTGAGAGCCGATCACGACAGTTCATCCAATATTATCCAATGGGACAAGATCGTACAAATTTTGTTTAATCAGTACAGTTGGTGTTCGAAAATACAACACATAACATCACTTCAGAATTTTTTTTCTGTTGTACAAGAATTTTTGTACCTTTAGTAAACGCTTCATTGACGATATGAGACTAGCATGCAAAAAAAAACCTGATGATTATTCATCCGATAATCTCTTCATGTGTACCAGGAATTAACAGGACAGGAGACGTGGAAGCAAAAACAAAGGGGAGAGAACAGGAACCCGGTCTAGTGGAGGTCTAGTCCCAACCTTGGTAATCCTGTGTTCTCGTCCTATGATGGAGGATTTTACAGGCTGTGAGGTTGTCATAAATGAAACATGATTCTATTAAAAATACATTTTATTGGTATCAAAAAAGAGGGAAGTGTAAAACAATTGTATGTCAATGTAGCACCCTCCTAGGTAGGTGCTAGGAAAACACATTTGGTTGCTCTGTTCTGCTTATCAGGAGAGCCAGATCTGTTAGTTTAGCCTGTCACATGTTTCCAGGTGTGATTCATTGGGTCTAAGGGAGTCTCCCCACTGTATACAATAAGGGAGCTTGTTGGACAGTGGAGGAAACCTAACCAGTAGCACACCAGGGTTTATGGCTGTCTCAGTGGGTGGGCATTGCTGCAATGCATCCTGGGATTGGCTATAAATCCGGAGGGAGCATGTGACAGGGCATCTTTTGGCGGGAGCCAAAAGTCCCAGGAGGAGATGGACGGCTGCCTCTACTCCTGCTGATGTAAAGAAGGTGGTTTAGGCTGTCGGCCTGTTGAACCAGGTGTGGAGCTGGGCTGCAGAGGATCCAGTGTGCTGACCAGTGGAGCTGTTGGGCAGAAGACTTTGGGAAAAACAGTATCGTGAGTAGTGAGGGATCTGCTCAAGGGTTTTCCTAGGAGAGGAGATCACTCCAGAGAAGTCAGGGGATCAAGGAGCCAGCTCACACAGATTGTTACAGGAAAGGGGGCGCCAAGTAGTTAACCCTGAAGATTAGGGACAAAGGGGGTGCCAGGAAGGGCCCTGAAGTTGTTCTCTACCTCAGAGTACAGATTACCTCAGGAAGCTCTATTAATTCATTCACAGCCAAGGGCAAAGTGAAGCAGCCGCCTAGCCGTGACTAACTCTATTCAGCGTTACACAGTGGTATACAGCGTTAATCAGCGCTATTCAGCCCTATTCAAGTTGTCCCAGCCTATTGTGCATAGTTCTTTAAGTTGGAGTATCCCACTCATTCCCTTCTCCTATCCAAGTTCCAAATAAAACCTAAAAAAACCAAAGATACTGGACTGCTTCTTGTCTGAGGTAAAACACTTGGAAATGCCAGACTGTTCTGTTGTTGCTAATGGTAACCCAGGGAAACCCACACACAGCAGCTCCCATGGGAGTAGTGCGTGGGGGTTTTTTGATCTTAAAGGTGGTATCAGTAGGTGTTGCCTCCGTCCCTATATCTTGAAAAAAGAGGGGGTTTTTTCTTGGTGTCTCAGGCCAAGGGGGGGGGGGGACTTTATGGGCAGGTGAGTTATAGTAAAACAAGGTGAAAGAAATATATATATATATAATAAATCAATTTATTACCAATATTAACATGAGTTAAAAATAAATAGGAAATATCATCTCAATGTGAGTATTGGTGTTGGGTATAGGCCCAATGTGAAAAGAATGAAAAAAGGAAGAAGGATTCTAATTGAATCCGTGACACAAGTGCTATTTGTGACAGTTATGGATCCTGTCTCTGTGTATCCCATGTATACTCAGGGGTAGATGGTTCACAGAGTTTCAGCCATAAATTCTGACGCGTTTCGGCTATATTAAGCCTTTATCAAAGTTTTCTGTCACCCAGCTGTAATATATAATTAATGGTATTTAGTATTCCCATTAATTGGGAAATATACATATAATTAATATATAGACGTGACTAGATACATACTTTCATTTAAAATCTTGTTTTTGCAAACCAAAAGATTCCCTCTGTCTCCTCTAGTCCTGCAGCAAGGAGTCGTAAAATACCATGGTCTGGAAGGATATTTTTGTTATTATTGGAATGTCATATCATATAGGTATATAAAATCATATATTGCCATTGTTGGCTACTCACATCCAGATTTGAAGGTAATCTTATATGAGTATATATTGTTCTTCCAGTAGGTATCCTGGAATGTTCTGGAAGGGAGTATATATGTATATATATATAATTTAACATTATATCTTTCTGAGTAAACAAAAAACAAAACAAAAACGTGTGGGTGTTCTATGCAAAAGGACTTACGTTTTGCAAAGTTTGTAAGTGGAAATAAGTGGGGGAGGTTATCTCTCCTATTACCGCAGTCCAAGGTGAAAAAACTGCCGCCAGTAAGTCGTTTCTACAGGGGGGGGGGGGGAAAGAAAATCATGGGTTGTATCCATGAAGTGTTTTGTTCCCAACATGATTTGGTGGTTTAAAACGAAATTTTATTGTGACTTTAGAGAAGGTAATAAGGATGTTCGTCCAGACTTACATTTTTGAGAAAGGTATGGTGTTGGGAGGAATGGGGTAAAAAGTCCTTTACCGCCGCTGGTCACGTCCGTCCTGTTCCCTCCTTCCGAGGGAAGTGAGAGTGAACGCCGGCTCCCCGGCCTTATAAAGCCGCTCGCGCATGCGCAAAAGGCGCTGCACGTAGTCGGCTTCTTCCGTCAGTGATTCAGGCTCGTTTACTGCGCATGCGCCTGGGTGATGCGCGCGCAGCATGAGCCGGTCCTGACAGCTCGGCCGCTGACACGGAGTGTGTGAGATCTGGAAGGTCACCCAGCCGTGGCCGGTGGGTGCGGAGGAACGATCTTAAAAAACCCCCTTTCCGTCTCAATGGTAGCCCCTGTCCCAAGAGAAGGGCAGGGGCTTCCCGTGCCAGGTGCAGGATGGAGGGGAACAGAGTGGTTTGCTTGAGAAAACAAGATATATATAATCATTGTAACATAAGAAACAGCAGTTCTATATAAAACGAAATAATAATAATAATGAATAATAAATACAAGTTCCATGTATATAAAACATTCTTGTGACTAATTTTAACAGCAGTAGCAATATATGGATGGATACCTGGGGGAGCATCCCTAAGGGGGACATTAATAGGATATCCACAGGTCCTGGCATATCAAAAGAGGGAGGGGGGAGGATTAAGCAGGAATTCAAGGGAAATGATGTAAATGATTTTTCTTTATATTGTCAATCTGTTTTCCCGGATACAAAACCTTCCAGGAAAGGTCTGAAACTCTCTGTTTCATTTAGCCCTGGGTACTTGGTGGCGTTCAAACGTCTGATCCAGCGCATCTCCATTTGTAACAGTTTTTTATTCCAATCGCCCCCTCGTTGCGGTATATGCACTCTCTCAAGGGCGATAAAAGTTACTTTGGGCATTTTGTTGTTGTGTGTATTTTTGACATGTCTGCCAAGTGGAAGGTGGAAATTGCATATTTCCATACTTTGGATATGCTTATTTATTCTCTTGCCCATTTCTTGTTTGGTCTTGCCAACATAAAATGACCCACAGTCGCACCTCATAAGGTAAACGACCCCTCTCGTCTTGCAATTAATACATCAATAAAAAAGTAATACAACCATATTCTGATAACAGAATGAATGTGGGCAATCATTGCAGATACAGTGTTTGATGCAAATGCGTAATCATTTGGACCAACGCGTTTCACAGAGCCTATGCTCCTTTAAATGCTTCCTCAGGGACCGCATGTAACATACGAAGACTGTTGCCACACACTTTAAAAAGAAAAACACAAACAGAATAATAATACAAAACAAAGATACACATTTATACATCAACATTATATTTTTTTCATGTTAAGCCATTCACCAACAGTATAATATGGTGTGCTCAACCATTTACGTAATTGCTGGAGGTGACAGACGCCTCAAACCTCGGACGATACATGGCAAACAACATGCAAGAGACGGCTGTACATCCACAAAGCCGACAACGTCCGCCGATGGAGATGAACCCTTGACAGGCATCGGACCGCAACAGTAGTCACTGGCAGATAAATGTTAAAGCTAGGTAGGGACCACATATATATGCACTCTGTAAAGAAGAAATATATATATATATATATATATATATATATATATATATATATATATTGTGACAGGAAGTCAGGTAAATCTGGGAATGTAGTCACTGAGAGGAGACACATTCCCACCTGCTTTGAAAGTTCACTGATACTATAGGGTGTTGGCTGCAGAGAGAGCCAGCAGGAAGTTGAAAACCATTCAGCTGTTCAGAATGAGGAGATCAAGGACTCTATAATTTGTCCAGAGAAAATCTATTGAGTGCTGCCTCCTGTCGCTGTGTGAGCTGGGAAGAGGAGGACAGACATACGTGTGCCTCCCAACGCCGTGTGGGCATGGGAGAAGGACTGCTGCCGCCTGTCGCCGTGTGGGCTGGGAGAGGGGGACAGTCGGATGTGTGCCTCCCGACAAGCTGGTGAGCATGGGAGAAGACCCCCTACAGCGATGTGAAGCTAAGGAGGGTAACCACGAGTGAAGACGTCTCAAAGGTGAGAAGACAAAGTGTTCCATGTGAAGAGTGTGAAGAGAAGTGTTCCATGTGAAGAGTGTGAAGAGTAAAGGGACCTGTTAAATGAACTATGTTCAATGTGAAGAATCTGAAGAGTAAAGGATCCTGTTATAAATGAACATGTGCTGTGTGAAAGAAAACAAAGGGACATGTTCAATGGACAATGTTTGTGCTGTGTGAAAAGCAAACAAATGGACATTTGAGTGTCTGCTGTAGGATCAGCAGTGTCGGCCCAACAGTAGGTTGGAAAGACTTCTTAGGTAGGTTCCAGCTGTGAGAAGGTAGCCGCCCACAGAGGCAAGGATTTATTTTGTGTTTTATTTTATTTTGGATGTTTTGCTGCATACAGCCTGGTGAAGAAAACACCATTTAATAAACCACACTGTTTGTTTGCAAGCACTTGTCGGCTATCTCTCTGTGAAAACGCACCCCCAAAGGGGTCATCCACGCCTACCACCGAGCTAATCCCTTACATATGGTGGAGGTATGCAGTGGGCATAAGCAGAGATCCCTGCAAGGAAGTGCAAATGTTTGATGAACTTTGTCTGGTGCATGAGATTGCACAATCTATGTGTGCAGGAGAGAAGATCCTGACAGAAAAAAAAAAAAAGTGTTTTAAAGAGACAGCGGTCTCAAAATTTTTTGATGAACTTTGTTGTGTCTGGTGCAAGTGACTGCACAAACTGTGTGCGCAGGAAAAGAGATCCTGCAAGAGAGAGAAAAACTACATGTGTTGAAGAGACAGTGGTCTGAAAATTGTTTGCTGGACTGTGAAAAATTTGTTTGTGGAGTTATTGAAGATGGGGCGGTCCAAACGCCTGAAAAATGCAAAGATAGATGAAATGAGAGACCGGATTCTATGGATGGAGGGGATGTTACCGTCTGAACCAGCCCCATCCATGCCTAAAGAGAGTCTACTAAAGAGGAAGGTTGTTGTCCCTAGCAACACTGGGGCAAATGAAACTGCTATGGAGACGCAGGGTTCTCAGGTGAAAAGTAAACCCAAAATGGGGGAGATACTGAAACAACGGAGCTTTGCAGCTCAACAAAAGGATCACCAAGAGAGCATGGCAGGCTGGAAACAGAGACGCCAGCAGCCAATGGAGGCCATCGGTTTGGAAGAAACCGAGTATGTGTGCAGGGCTGAGTTGGATGCCTTGCAACGGAAAATGGAAGAAAAGGAACAAGCCTTGGAATTGCTTAAAATGGAGCATAGAAACTTGCAGGAAATGAATGAACTACTCAAGTCTCATGTGTTACAGTGGGAAGAATCCACTGCTCTTCTTTTGGTCGAGTTGCAAAAACGCAGAGAGACTATAATGGAGAAAGATACCATCCTCATGGAAAAGGAAAGTGAAATTCAGACTTTGCAGAAGCAAAGTATGGCTGATATGTTGGAGTTGCGTAATCAGCTGGAAAAAAGTCTTCAGTCTTTGGGAGCTACAAAAATAGACCTGCAGGAGTCGCAGGAACAGAATGTTGCTCTGAAAGCGACATTGTCTCTCAGCGACAAAGAGAAAAGTGAAAGAGAGGCTAAATTACTGAGTACTGTGTATGAGCTCACCACTTTGAGCAATGTGGTAGATGAATTACGTGCAGACTGTGAAAGTTGGAAAGGTGAAGCCCAACGTTTCCAGCAGCAGTTAAAGGAGAAAGAAGCCTGTGTGGCAGAATTACATTCTTATTCCCAGATGCTAGCCAATGAGGTGAAGGCTCTTATGCAGGGAAAAGGAGATTGTGAACATAAGAGGGAAAAAGTAGAGGCACAGCTTCTGGAATCGCAAGTCAAGGTGTCAGAAGGTGACCGATTGTGTGCTAAGCTGTCAGAGAAGGCAAACCGACTGCAGGTTGAGTTGGACAATGTTACAAATCAGCTTTCTCAAGCAGACAGCAAATCTAGAGAAATTGCGGAAGATTTTTCTATCTTGGAATCGCAGCTGCAAGACACGCAGGAACTCTTACAGGAAGAGAGGTGTCAAAGGCTGAGTTTTAACACAAAGCTCAAACAAATGGAAGATGAGAAAAATGGCTTCCTGGAACAATTAAAAGAGGAGGCGGAAGCAAAGAAAAACCTATCAGAGCAAGTCGCAACATTGCAAGCTCAGATAGCGGATATGAAAAAACGCATGGAAGAAAGCGTTGGTTCATTACAGTGTGTTGAAGATGTGAAAAAGAAGTTTGATCAGATGCTTGGTGAAGAGAAGACTGTGTCTGCAAAATATGCAGAAGAACGCGCACGTGCAGAAACGGAGGTGCGTGATAACGAGAGCAAAGCCCTGTTCTTGGCTCGCTCTTTGGAGGAAGCTCTAGAGTGTAAGGCTGAACTAGAAAGTGTTAAACAGCTGCGTACAGAAATGGAAGAATTGGTCAGCTCCAAGGATGATGTTGTGAAAAGCGTTCAGGAGCTAGAAAAGTCTAAGCGAGCCTTAGAACAGCAACTAGAAGAGATGAAGATTCCGTTGCAGGAACTGGAAGAGGAATTCCAGGCAACAGAGGATCTGTCCCAAAGAGGGGATAGTGTGCCTGATGCAGTTTTTAAAAGGATCAGTGTTTTGGGGTCTGTCCTGAGTGAGCCTCAGAAATGTGACGACATGTGGCTTGAATCACCCCTTTGGAATAAACCGTTCCTTCAAAAACTTCAAGCATTGGAAAATGTATCATTAGAGCTTCAGCAAACAAAGGAGCTGAGTAAGAAATGTGATGATTTCTCAGTTCAGGCTGAAAACCTAGTGGAGAAAACTAAGGCTGTTGGTGAAAACGTGAAGCAAATGAATAAGTGCCTTTCAGGGAGTGTTTCCAAAATGGAACTGGTGAAAGACGGGTGGCAGAAGTTTGATCGTGATCTTGAGATGCATTCCATGTGGAATTCAGATAGAGAAAAAGAACTAGGTGACCTTGAGCGGTCAAATAGTTCAGCAGAAAGTGCATTGAAGAAACCTGTAAAAGAATGTGTTGCAGTTCCATGCTTCTTCACTGATGCAGAGAGGAGGTCTATAATGGATACCACCCAGATCGCTGGGTTCAACTGTGTTGTTGCCTTTAACCCCGATGTTGGTGGAAGGAAAGTTGATGATGTTCTGGTTGGCTACTTCTGTGAAGAGTTTGGCAAGAAATATAAACTGAATATCAAATCAAATAGTAGGCCTTTACTGCGACTCGCTCAGGAGGGCGAAAAGTTTAAGAAGTTGATGAGTGCAAATGCTTCAGATCTGCCTATGAATATGAAATGTTTGAATGATATTGATATCTCTGGGAAAAGGAACAGGGGTCACTTTGAAGAAATGTGTGACAGCCTGTTGTCTCAATTGGAAAATCCTCTGCACAGCATCTTAGAGCAAGCAAAGCTCAAGAAGGAAGATCATTCCCTTTTACAACAAAAAGTCAATGATTGTGTACAGATGTATGGAGAGGCAACTCAAGTCACAGAGGGATGTCAAGAGTCCCTACTTGGAACAAAGCTTAGTGAAGCAAAGGTTCTCAAAGTTTTGTGGAAAACATTTATGGATTGCAGAGAGAGGCGTCTTAAGAATGTTGAAGACATTAAGACTAGCCCAATTGAGTTGCCTATGGATCACGGTCCTCCATGGTGGATTGGACAGACGGTTATGAGGGACAAGCTGTCTGACATTTATGAGAAAGCTGTCAATGAAGATGACAGAAACGAGAAGGAGCAAAATGATGCCAAAAATGCAGTTGAAGAATGTGTATATGAGATGAGAGACAAACTGTGTGGCATTTATGAGAAATCTGTCAATGAAGATGACAAAACAGTTTCATCCGGAAGCTTGAGGATAATAGGAGGCTTATCAGTGAGTCAGCAGTGCCTGACACATGCGTGCCTGGAAATATGTGTCCCAACCCTAGGGTTGAAACAAGAGGGGGGGGTATGTGACAGGAAGTCAGGTAAATCTGGGAATGTAGTCACTGAGAGGAGACACATTCCCACCTGCTTTGAAAGTTCACTGATACTATAGGGTGTTGGCTGCAGAGAGAGCCAGCAGGAAGTTGAAAACCATTCAGCTGTTCAGAATGAGGAGATCAAGGACTCTATAATTTGTCCAGAGAAAATCTATTGAGTGCTGCCTCCTGTCGCTGTGTGAGCTGGGAAGAGGAGGACAGACATACGTGTGCCTCCCAACGCCGTGTGGGCATGGGAGAAGGACTGCTGCCGCCTGTCGCCGTGTGGGCTGGGAGAGGGGGACAGTCGGATGTGTGCCTCCCGACAAGCTGGTGAGCATGGGAGAAGACCCCCTACAGCGATGTGAAGCTAAGGAGGGTAACCACGAGTGAAGACGTCTCAAAGGTGAGAAGACAAAGTGTTCCATGTGAAGAGTGTGAAGAGAAGTGTTCCATGTGAAGAGTGTGAAGAGTAAAGGGACCTGTTAAATGAACTATGTTCAATGTGAAGAATCTGAAGAGTAAAGGATCCTGTTATAAATGAACATGTGCTGTGTGAAAGAAAACAAAGGGACATGTTCAATGGACAATGTTTGTGCTGTGTGAAAAGCAAACAAATGGACATTTGAGTGTCTGCTGTAGGATCAGCAGTGTCGGCCCAACAGTAGGTTGGAAAGACTTCTTAGGTAGGTTCCAGCTGTGAGAAGGTAGCCGCCCACAGAGGCAAGGATTTATTTTGTGTTTTATTTTATTTTGGATGTTTTGCTGCATACAGCCTGGTGAAGAAAACACCATTTAATAAACCACACTGTTTGTTTGCAAGCACTTGTCGGCTATCTCTCTGTGAAAACGCACCCCCAAAGGGGTCATCCACGCCTACCACCGAGCTAATCCCTTACAATATATATATATAGTATTATACTCCAAGTTCACTGAATTTGCAGAAAATGGGGGACAGAGGAATAGGTTGCACACTCACTAGTAAGCCAACCAGTCCCCAGCTAACCCATAGGGGATATTGCTATGAGGAAGTCTCTTCCAAATGTTTAGAAAAGACCAATTAAACATCAGGACAGGAGACCTTATTTTTCTCTGCTGAAGTTAAAATGATATGAAACTCTCCTACATTTTTATGGGCCCCAGGAGGTCTATGCCAGGAGTCTCCAAACTTTCTACACAAAGGGCCAGTTTACTGTCTTTCAGACTGTGGGCCGGACTGTGATCATTGGGACTAGAATTTGTCCTGGTGACAGTTGGAATAAACAATGCATCTTTGGCATTCGGGGGAGAAAAAAGTACCCCATTGGTGTCACTGGGAGAAATAGTGCCCCATTGTTGATGTCAATTGGGAGAAATAGAGCCCCGTTGAGGATGTACCAAAATACAATTGATGTCCTTTTTTTCCCCACAAATACAGCTTTCTTTTGGTGGTATTTGATCACCTCTGCGGTTTTTAGATTTTGCGCTATTAACAAAAAAACAGCGAAATTTTTGAAAAAAACACAATATTTTTTACATTCTGCTATAAAACATTCCCAATAAAAAAGATTAAAAAATCAAATTGTTTTTATTACATATTTGTGGTAAAAAAAAATCTCAAAAGGCGTATTTTAATTGGTTTGGTTATACCGTTTACAAACTACGGGATAGATTTTTGGACTTTTTATTTTTTTTTGTTTTTATTAGTAATGGCGGCGATCAACGATTTTTATCGGGACTGCGGAATTGATCGGACCCCTAACTGACATTTTTGACACTTTTTGGGGACCAGTGGCATTAATACAGTAATCAGTGCTGAATAATATGCACTGTTACTGTATAAATGACACTGGCAGGGAAGGGGTTAACACTGGGGGTTATCAAAGGGGTTAATGTATGCCTAACTGTGCTTACCCACTGTGGGGGGTGGGGGGAAGGGTTTTAGCTGAAACTCCTGATCTCTCTCTCTCTGCCTGTGTAACAGAAGAGCTGCCTGCTTTGTTTACATAAGCAGGCGGGTCTTCTGTAAGTTTTTCTGACGATCACAATAGGGCTGCGGAGATCGCCACCATTCCTCCCGCGGCCCGCCTCCCGATGTGTCAAAACACAGCGAGGGCATGGCTCCAGCGGCACGCACCGCCAAGACCACGTGCAGAGAATCACGTAGATCTACGTGATTTTGCGCAGCCGAGCCGCCCTGCCGCAGTATATCTGTGTAGGGCGGTCAGCAAGCCGTTAAATACCTGGGGGAAGGGGTTGATGAAGAAGAACAAGGGGCCAATCAGATGTGCTTAGCATGCTGATGGGAGAAGACAGCCAGGTGACAGAGATTAGCTCATCTGTGTTCTGTTTCTCTTTTCAGTGTCCAGTCACAGGGTGGGGTTGAGATCTGTAAGTGAAAGAGAAACTGCAGCAGAGAATGTTCAAGTCCCCTCCCCTGCCAGGCAGGACTATGCTGTGTGGCAGAGTGTGTACATTTTGTGCATTTGTAAGAAATGTTCTGGGAACAGAAAATGTGGGGTCTGCAAGCAGCTACAATACGGTTTTTGGAAATGTTACCTGTTGCATTCAGGGTAAAGGGAAAGGTGTCCTTTTTCATCCCCAAACCGAAATCATTTGTAGCAATATTTCCATCAAGCTGGCCTGAAAATGTATCAACGGTTTATTTCCCAAGGTCCTCTCAAGGGTGAAGGGAAATACAAACATAAAATCTATGTTTTAGTTTAAGAGACTGGTGTAAATTAGGGAGGAATGTCAGCCCTTTTATTTCTTTGACTAGGCTCAGGCCTTTTAGCGTAAACACATCTGGCTATTTTATCAAATCCAATAAAGGCATGCACTCCAAAGCAAGACAACAAGAGCATATAAAATGTACACCATCTGCTAATGTAACAGAAAGCTGCTCTTCTCTAGGCTGGAATTATGATGGAAAGAGCAGTATGAAGGGCGGAAAGACACGTAGCATGGAGCTCTTCACTTTCAGCTGAAAAGCGCATTAGCTAAATTCACTAGTCAGGAGCTTACAGTTTATACATATTGTATACTCTATATACCCATTTCATTGCCCGCTTCCTAGTCTCTTATGAAAATTTACACTAATAACTTTGGATGGGATTAAATAAAAACTCCATCCCAAACAAGTTATTGTTATTCAAAATATGAACATAGCACATTCAGTCTTGTGATAATTTGGTCCCTGGAAGTTCCCTTTAGAATTTTACAATTTCTGCACCTGCTGCTGTCTGTCTGTGTGACAAAAATCATCTTTGCAAGCTTGTTTTGAGCATTTGAACAGGCAACTTTGCTAGTATCTGAGGTCTGAGCTTTTTTTTTTTTAAACATTTTTTGCAAATGGAAAGCTAGATCCAGCTCCCTAATAAGCAGAGAGCTCCTATGATTTACCTGCTGCTTTCCTGTTAAGCAGAGAAAGCCAAAAAACTATCCCTACTATCTAGCACCTGACTAGGAGGGTACTACATCTACCCCCCACCAAACCGAGCCATGTACCTATTGGCTCCGGGGCAGCTGCCCCCTACAAAGATCCTATCAAAACTGTACATAGAGTATCCCACAAACCTGGAAAGGGGGGAAAGGGAAAGAACACATTTTACAATTAATTTACGTAGTATATATATATATATATATATAATGTACATTATATTCCCACTAGGTGCATTAATAGAATGCACCCCCCACCAAACAAAGCTCTGTTTTAACTGACTACCACTATTAGTCCTAGGCAACCTGTAAAAAACACAAATCAAGCACTTCTGCTAAGTTACATATTTAAGTAATTACCTAACTAACTGACAGTAGTAAGAAGGTCCTCTCCGCAGAGGCAACCTTCTCACCCAACATCCCTAACTAAGGAATCCGGTAAGTGTTCCAACCGCCAGTCTTGACACGACGTATAGTATCGCTCCTTCAAGGCAACACTAACCCTGTCACTGGCTATCGATCACTGGTCACGCCCCCAAGGTCAGGAAGACGTGTTGTGTCACATTAGTGTCTGCAGCGTTCCCTCATCTGCAACACTGGGACAACAAGTCCTCTTTGACAGGACTTTGTTTTTCCCTGGAGCCTGAGCAACCTGTCTGACCTGCAGGAGTGACAGTCTCTTCAGGGGTCACTTGCACTGGGGCACCCCCCCACCAAAAAAACTTCAGGCTGCTACCCGCCCCTTCTAGGCAGCAACCCAACATAGATCCATCTTTGGCCCATTGGCCCAAATTAGTCAGAATGTTCCTTTAACTTGTGAGGATGTTGGATCCTGGCCCAAGGGATCTCCTCAATAGCATGACTTCAAACTCTCCAGAGTCTCTTTCTGTGTTGAAATGTAGAGGGTCGGCCCTCTTAGGCGAATCCACTTAACAGTGGTATGTTGCAGAGTCCTCAACCCCTCTTTCAGAGATATAAGGGGAAGGGGTAATGGAAATAGGGCTTGAACCCTAACAGTAACTGAATTCAGACTGTGCTGCGTATTTCAAAGGAAACAACTTAGGCTGGCCAGCCTTAACAGGATGTCTCTAACAGTAGTAGTCCAGATGGGAATCTCACACAACTTTCCCTTCTTCATCTTTTACTCTTTATCTTTTTCTTTATCTTTTACACAGGAGGCTAGAGTATCATGTGACCACAGGTTTAAGTAAGTACAAAGGACTTTTAGATAGGGATTTTTTTTCACATCCAGTGATCAGTTAGAATGGGATGAGAGAGGTTGGAAACTTTCCCAGCGATGGGCTTTAATTGGTACTGAAGGGTTATAAATACTCACTTTTCCAATGGTCCCCCACCGGTGCCATCATCCTTTCTTGTGCACTGGTTTTTGGCCTTCTTTATTGGTTGGCGCGGGATGATGTAATTCCTGCACATTCACAGGATCTTGTTATTCCATTACACCGGGATCAGTCAACCGATGTAAGCTGAGCTGAGCATGTGCAGCTCAGTTTACATTGCGAGGAATGCTGTGAGTAGGCAGGTAAGTGTATTTTATTACAGAAGAGACATTGCAATAAAAAGCTTGCCTTCTCACAGTATGTAACAGAAGAACTTTAGTCCTCCTTTAAATAAAATATATTCTTCATTTATTAGGCTGCAACTCTAGGAGAAAACCAGTTTGTGAGGAGACAACCCAATGCAGACCAACCTGAACACTAAGAGTGGTAAATACATACATCAGTAACAGACAATGTAAATTATAAATGGAGACAGCAATGTGAATGGCAAATGAGATGGAAACCTGACTACAACTAACTAATATTGTAAAGTACAGTCTCTCCTTTTTCTCACACTAGCCAGTGAAGAATAGATACACAAAACAGATGGAGATGGAGATGTCACAGCCAGCAAAGCTGGGTCCTCATCGTAAACGAATAACTCACTTTGTAATACACAGGTGCAATATTTGTTCCTACTAGTACAGAGGCTTGGTGGATTTTAGGCCACACACCAAGTTATGATTTTCTCTAATTACCTCTGTCCTTAAAAATTGGTAGGAAGAGCCCTAGCCGGGGGTCAGGGGGGGGGGGGCCCTTCATGGTTTCTTGCAGAGGGCCCAGAAGGTTCTAGTTACGCCTCTGGGATACATCATAATTGAAAAAGAATTGCAAATGAATGTTTTGTGTAAAGGAACAACATTTGAACATTCCCAAAAGTGCTCTAATAGGAAGAGGAAAAATCATATGACCAGTGACTACCCACTAGGACATCAGATCTGCCCAGAGCAAATAGTCATGGTGGTAAATACTGCACTTAACATTCCTAAATATAGAGATTTCTTTAGAAACTGATCTATGTACCCTGTTTACAAGCTTTGATTTGCCTCTCATGCAGACCAAATCTACTGTATTAGGCTTCTTTCACACGACTGCTCCGGTGTTTGGCTCCGCTGCGGGACTTTTTTTTTTTATTTATCACGGAGCGGATGACATTTGTGTCATCCGCTCCGTATGTCCGCATATCATCCCATCCGTTTGCGGATGATATGCAGACATAATGTAAGTCTATGGGCATTGCGGATGTCAGCGGATGACACCACTGACATCCGATTTTCCTTCCTTTCCGTTTTTTAAACGGAGGAAAAATAGGGTTCTGTTCCGTTCCAAAAAAACGGAACAGAACTGAAAGGAAGAAAATCGGATGTCAGTGGATGGTATTCCGCTGACATCCGCAATGCCATTGACTTACATTATGCCCGTAAATCATCCGCAAAAAAATAGGATGATTTGCGGACATACGGAGCGCCCGTGTGAAAGGGCCCTTAAAGGGTTTGGTGGCACATCAAAGTGGTTGTAAAGCCTAAACATTTTTTACCTTAAAGCGGAGTTCCACCCAGTGCACATTTTTTTTTAAAAAAATACCCCCGGGACAGTTAGGGCTAGTACATTCCACAATGGCTAGCCTCTGATCTGTCCCGGGTTGCACTTACCTTTTAGGAGAAATACTTACCTTGAAAAAGTATTCTCCAGCGCTGCCATCTCAGGTGTGGGCAGCTTGAAGCCAGCGCGATCCTCTTCGGCGTCCTCTTCCTTCTTCTTCGGTCCCACGATGCACTGCACCGGCCCCGACATCACTTCCGGTGCGCGCGCGTCATCCCTCCACAGCTTCTGGGCATGCCCAGAAGCTGTTTAGAAGGGAATGACGTGCGCGCGCCGGAACTGACGTCGGGGCCGGTGCAGGCGCAATGATTCCTGGGAGCGAAGACGTTCAGCTCCCAGGAATCATTGCAAAAGCCAGGAAGTGACGAATCGCCGCGGCCGCCGAGGGGAGGAAGAAGAAAGTAAGGTAAGTATATTTTCTCTACAAGGTAAGTAAAAAAAAAAAAAAAAAAATTGCGATTATCCATTTGTTTTTCAGGTGACCCGGAGCGAGAAGATGGAGGTAAGTATAAAATTAGGGTGGAACTCCACTTTAATGCATTCCTTGCAACACAACCAGATCGCATGGTCATTTTGTCCCATGTGATTCAGTGTGGTTTGCGTTTGGGGTGTCATGACCTTTGTATTGTAACCCGCAGTGGAATGCAAACACAGTGTGATTGCAATGCGGTGCAGGAAACGCGCAGGCATCGCTGTGTTTCCCACACCGCATATGTGTGAACCTAGGCTAAAAGGTTGAGAAAAGCTGCTCTAAAGTGCTCGAGCAAGGTAATGTATCTATATTGTGTAGGAAACTGATATCTACAAATACTGGCTGCAAAAGATATATTAAAAAATGATTAAATTCTGTAGGTGTGCAGTAATAATTATAACTGCTTAAGAAGAATTGTTTTAGTTTTTCAGTATCTCTGTAAATTCCTCATTATCCAGACCCATGTTTTGTAATATTATAGCTTATATCTGATTGCAATGAGGCTAAGGATCCATTCACAACACTTGAGAAAACATGCTGCCCTCGCCAGATGCATGCAGGTGCCAGTCATGGTTATTGGCAGCCTAAACACATCTAGCAAACACACACTTTGCAGCTACCAAAACCCATGGTACTGCAGTAGCATGTAGTTTGGTGCGACGTGATTTTAACCAGTTTACGACTGCCCGCCGCAGATGTACTGCGGCAGGCAGCCGTTCCCAGGCAAATCGCTGTAACTGCATGGCGCCCCCTCTCAGGAGGCAAGGGGTCAAGAGCGCGTTGCCGGTGTGAGCGGGGAAGCCGATCGGCTCCGATTGCCGTCTGACACCCGTGATCGTTCCCCGCTGAGAGAGAAGGATGGTCGGCTGTTGTAAACACAGCCAACCGTTCTTCTCCCTGAAATGATCATAGAGCCCATGTGAGCCTTCTATCTCACATGTCTCTATGGTCATTTCATAAGCGACGCCCCCCCCCCCCCCACAATTAGAATCACTCCCCTAGGCTCACATTTAACCCCTTGAGCACCCATAATGTTAACCCCTTCCCTGCCAATGTCATTATTACAGTAACAATGCATATTTTTAGCACTGATTACTGTAGTAATGTCACTGGTCCTTCCAAAAGTGTCAAAAATGTCAGTTAGGGGTCCGATCTACCTGCCGCAATGTCGCAGTCCCACAAAAAATCGCAGATTGCCGCCATTACTAGTAAAAAAAAAAAAAAACAATAAAAATGACATACATTTTTCCCGTAGTTTGCGATAACTTTTGTGCAAACCAATCAAAATACGCTTATTGCAATTTTTTTTTACCAAAAATATGTAGCAGAAAACAAATTGGCCTAAAATGTTAAAACATATTGATTTTTAAATTATTTTTTTTGAGAATGTCATATAGCAGAATGTGAAAAATATTGTTTTTTAAAAAAAAAAAATTGTCGTTCTTTTTTTGTTTAAAGCGCAACAAATAAAAATCGCACAGGTGATCAAATAAGACCAAAAGAAAGCTCTATTTGTGGGAAAAAAAGGATATCAATTTTATTTCGGTACAGCGCCGCACGACTGCGCAATTGTCCATTAACCTAACGCAGTGCAGAATCGCAAAATAGGGCGTGGTCAGGAAGGGGGTGAAACCTTTCGGGGCTGAAGTGGTTAAAAGCCGCACATGCCATACTCTTTGCATGATCCCATCTGTTTGGGGCAGTCCATTGAAATTAGGCTGTAAAAAACATGCTGCACGAGAAAGCACTAAAAACGCATGCACTCGAACATATGCATTGTGGTGTGAACCGGCCCTAAAATTCAAGTAATAGTTGATGCTAGCTACTTGCTTCTGTGCATCATCCATCTGCTGCAAATTGGAAGTTCTTGTGGCAGTGTATCTTGCAGAAAACTATAGTGATCATCCAGAAATATACAGACTGATTGCTAATGTTTTTTTCCCAAATGAAATTACTACTTCTCAGTTGATCCATCCTTTTTTCTCAATAGCCACAAAAACAAACATTCACCTGTTGGCGACCATGTTTGTTTCCTTAAAAAGACTGTCCTGTGGCTGCGTCAAGAATGAACAAATAGGTAGCTTAAAGTGATTGTAAACCCTTCCATATACCCAGTGATGTGACTGGCCTCAGGTGATGCAGTCTTCTATTCTCTACATCCATTCAGAGTTCAGAAATTATAAAGTTTGTCTGAGCTGTCAGAAAACATGGGGTGGAGAGCTGAAGTTACACTCTGCACAGCTCAGTGAGGAGAGCTCTGAGAGGTGATTGGAGGGAAGGGACACACCTCCTCTATACAGCACACAGGAACAGGACTGAGACTGTCATTCAGCTGGAGCTCTCTCCCCTGTCACATTTTTTGTCTTGGTGTCAGGAAAACTTGTCAGAAGTGACTCATGCTGATAGCAGGGGAATGAAACAGCAGACAGAAATTACACTTTGTGCTCTTAATTGAGACAGGTACAAACTATAGGGATATGCTTTGTTCAGTTCATGTCTGAAGTTTACATTCACTTTAACGCCCTTCTCTACGCCAAGCTATTTGAACAGAGGATGGTTAAAGCCTCTCAGGTTTTTATTGCTTTTTGTTATTAGTTGGAAGATTTTCCTTTTTCGTCATGCCAGAAAACAGTGTAATAATTCTTCAATGGGAACACAAAAACAATTTTTAATTATGGCCAAGAGTTAAAATGGTTGAAAATTTGTATTTATTTTTATTTTATTTCTGTTGTTTGCATTTTTTTACATTTTATTTCTGTATGAACCTTTTTTTCTAGTAATAACTGCAATCCCCATTTATTCTCCGAAATCACAGAAAAATGTATTTATTTATTATTATTATTTATTTAGCACTGACCATTTACGCATCACTTTACATATGATAAGGAAAAATCTCCGCAATAGCATTGGAGGTAGAAATTAAAACCTGACATAAATTTAAACTCAAGAAAAAAGTAAAGCCTTGATCTCAGCTTTAGGACCAGAAACATGTAAATGTTCATGATGGGTAGAGAGTAAATAGTAGTTCCTTGATCAGGTTTTCCCCTTTGCAAGCTCATTGATAGCAGGGGAGCCTTGAAAACACAAAAGCAAGTTTAGCCCTTGGAATTTCTTTATGTTAATAATTAATGTGCAAGTTATTAGACGTGCTGTTCATGTTAATACCCAAGTGAAGGGCTTGGGTGGGATAATAAAAATTCAAAGGGAAACAATCTAAAGCTGATATTAGATAATTAGCAGTTCAGGGGATGATCAAGTATATAAGTAAATGGCACACTGACTTGGCAGATGGTACTGTTAATCCTTGTTAAGTACAATGCATATTTGTTTCTTATGAAATAATCTCATAATTTCTTTTAATGTAAACTAATGCATCATCATCAAAAACAAGATAGTTTGCAATGTTGGCAGAGTAATGCAGGACTGAAAATTGCAAGACAGGGGTCCCTGGAGTTATCAAGCAATTCATATTTTAAGTTAGCAACATGCACATTTATATATATTTCTATTATATACATAGAGGTGGTGATTTATAAAAACATGCTCCAACTAAAAGAGAAAGTGTTGCATTTAAATTATCTCTGATATTCTAATATAGTTTGCCTAATTGTCCAACTTGTTGCTAGTATCCTCATCATTAGAACGGTCCTGAGTCTAAAGCTGAGAAAACACAGGCCAGCCTTTGCCGTGGTCTGAGCACCACCTTCTGTCTGAGCCCTCTGTAAAAAGAAAGCCAGGCGCCACTCTAAGTGTAGTATGACTCAAATTTTAATAGAACAAAATGCACACTATATACTCACAAATGAGTAATAAAAACCAGCAATAGGTGAAAGCCAGGAATATTATCCGGAGGATCGATGAATCCGGGTGCCTATAGAGAAGAAATCCGACCGATCCGCTGTATGGTCCGCTCGAGCCGATGGGAAAGCGGCTTTCTCCGAACCCTGGGGACACTGTCGGGGCTTCCGGCGGCGTACTTCCGGCTAGGACGTGGAGCGTGATGGCGTGGGCAGGCGATGCCACTCTAAGTGAGTCATACTACACTTAGAGTGGCGCCTGCCTTTCTTTTACAGTCTACTGCAAGTTTTTCTTCTTACTTGGGACAGAGCAGCCTTCAAGTGTTTTTATAGACTTGGGTTCTTTTTATGGACTTTTTTGGACTCCTTATGTGCCACGCCAATATCGTCTTTTCCACAATTTAGTTACATGACAGTAATTGATGGTATCCCTCCTTTCCTTTGCGCCAGTACACCCCCATTGTCTGAGCCCTCTGTAGCCTTAGGTCATTTGTATTTTCCTCATCAGCTTTCAGTGCACCCTCATTGCCATTTGTGCTGGGAGGCTGCATTCCTACTCATGAGCCATGTGGCAAATCCAATGGATCTGGATCTAAAGGCTCTGTAGTGGACTAATGTAATAGAGCGGGCTTTCTGACTTTACCTCCTATGAACTAGATCAGGGGTGTGCAACCTTTTGAAGAGCAAGGGCCACTTAAGTGATTTGATAACTGGTTGTAGCCACAAAGAACTTTAGGGTTTTACCGTCCCCAAAACCACAAATGTAAACAAACCCTTACTGTCCTGAGCCCCCTATAAAACTTTCTTCACACTTATGTTCTATGGTTTATCTGCACCGCGGGTGCAGAGCAGTGCACCTGCAGCTTTCCTACAAGTTATCTGCACTTTGCCATAGACTTCTATCACATCTAGCAGGTGTGGTGTACTTTGTAAAAGCGCATCAAAACTTTGGCATCGAGGAGTTTTAGTGCACTTTCAGAAAGTGAACTATCCCGCAGGATATAATAGAAGTTTATGGCGCAGTGCAGCTAACCCGCAGAAAAGCTGCAAGTGTGCTGCGCTACACCTGCAGATCAGTGTGAAAGCAGCCTAATATCGTTTTTCTAAGTGCTAATATGCCCGTTGCAAAAGTGCAGTGTATGTGTTCTTGAATACGCTGACCTTTATCTCATCCAGCTTCTGCTGGTATTGCTATCCAGGCTGCTAGAAAGGTCCCAGGCGAAGTGCACTTGGTATCACTCCACCTGGGACAGGAGCTGGCAATATAGAGGAAGCATCAGCTTATGCAACTTCTGCTCCCTCTGCAGCTGCCTGCTTCCTCTACTTCCAGCGCTGGCTCCATGCACTCTGATGCTCTAGGATGGCAGGTCAGCAACTCATTATTTTCAATCTGGGCATGCCGACCCACCATCCCAAAGCACGGGCATGCCCTTCCCTGGTTTGACGTCAAAGTATTTAGGAGCAGAGGAACTACTGCAGCCAGCATATAGCACATAACTCCTATGTGCAAACAAGTATTATCAGCAAAGGTCCCTACAAGAGTCCTGGTGGATTTGTGCACATATACCCTGTTATTCACTATATCACCAAAAGTATTGGGACACCTGCCTTTACCTGCACATGAACTTTAATGGCATCGCAGTCTTAGTCTGTAAGGTTCAATATAGAGTTGGCCCACCCTTTGCAGCTATAACAGCCTTAACTCTTCTGGGAAAGGCTGTCCACAAGGTTTAGGAGTGTGTCTATGGGAATGTTTGGCCATTCTTCCAGAAGCGCATTTGTGAGGTCAGGCACTGATGTGGACGAGAAGGCCTAGCTCGCAGTCTCCGCTCAAATTCATCCCAAAAGTGTTCTATCAGGGTTGAGGTCAGGACTCTGTGCAGGACAGTCAAGTTCCTCCACCCCAAACTCGTTTATCCATGGCTTTATGGACCTTGCTTTGTGCGCTGGTGCGCAGTCATTTTTGAACAGGAAGGGGCCATCTCCAAACTGTTCCCACAAAGTTGGGAGCATGAAATTGTCCAAAATGTTTTAGTATGCTGACACCTTAAGAGTTCCCTTCACTGGAAGTAAGTGGCCAAGCCCAACCCCATAAAAATAGCCCAGCAACATAATCCCCCCTCCACCAAATGATTTGGACCAGAGCACAAAGCAAGGTCCATAAAGACATGGGTGAGCGAGTCTGGGGTGAAGGAACTTGACTGGCCTGCACAGAGTCCTGACCTCAACCCTAAAATAGGTGTGCCAAGCTTGTAGCATCATTCTCAAAAAGATATTGTATTATATCTTTTCACGTGACAACACTTTAGAAATTACACTTTGCTACAATGTCATGCTCTGCTTCAGTATGTCACACTATATGTTGGCATTCATGGTTCCCTCAATGAACTGTAGCTCCGTAGTGCCAGCAGCACTCATGCAGCCCCAGACCATGACACTCCCACCACCATGCTTGACTGTAGGCAAGACACACTTGTCTTTGTACTCCTCACCTGGATGCCACCACACACGCTTGACACCATCTGAACCAAATACGTTTATTTTGGTCTCATCTGACCACAGGACATACAGTAGTTCCAGTAATTCATGTCCTTAGTCTGCTTGTCTTCAGCAAACTGTTTGCGGGCTTTCTTGTGCATGTGCCTTTAGAAGAGGCTTCCTTATGGGACGACAGCCATGCAGACCAATTTGATGCAGTGTGCAGCGTATGGTCTGAGCACTGACAGGCTGATGCCCCCCACCCCCTCCAAACTCTGCAGCAATGCTGGCAGCACTCATACATTTAACAACATACAACCTCTGGGTATGACGCTGAGCACGTGCACTCAACCTCTTTGGTCGATCATGGTGAGGCCTGTTCTGAGAGTACCTGTCCTGGTTAACCGCTGTATGGTCAGGCAATCGTCCTCCAATCTGAGCCACTGTCTGCTGTGTGTGAATCCACCTTGGAGCTACATGCAGGTTGCCCATGGAAGCAGCGGCTGCTTGGACACAAATCTGAGCAGAGCGGATCCACAGATCTGAATTTGAATCCAAATTTTGACATGCGACTGCGTCTGTACAGTGGCTTGCAGATCCGAGGTGGTTTCACATGCAGCAGACAGAGGCTCAGAATGGAGGACGGGTCTGCTCACCCGTCTGAATGAGCCCTATAAGACTTCAAAGAAAAAGTGTGGTTCAATTCACCAGCATCTAGAAAATAATAAAATATTTGTTTCAGATGTACAGCCCTTTAAGAAAACATTTATGTAAACCTCATGATAAACTTAGCTTTCATTCCATTCAATGATAGGCAGGAATTCACACAGGAAAAACAAGTGGCACTGTGATCCCTCCCCACGCTTTTCCTGTCTTCCTGTAACTGTCACACTGCCCCACTTGACACAAAGGCCTGACTCCATTGTGAGAGAAGTCCATTTCATGCCTTTATCTAACCGCTGTGTATAAAACGAGATATGGCCCAATAAAACTCATTCTATAGTCCAGTCTTGACACGCAGAGATCATCCCATGAAAAAGGCTCTCCCTTTCAATGCACTTTCTCACATCGACAACAAAGAGTAAAAAGACGTACATGAGAGTGGATGGGAGCGTACACAGAGCCATATGGCGGTTATAAAAATAACAGTGGAAATGACTCAGAAATATTTTTACCTCTCAGGCTGGGTGTCCCAGGGACAGCAGTGACGCAGTTATCGAGGTGGAAAATTGTCTTTTTTCACTTGGTAATCACAGATTATGTATGGTGCAGTATGGAGACTGCCCCACAGAGGAAACATTTGCAGATGAGAAAGTGCCGGAAGCACTCTCTCCGCCGTTTGTGGGATTCAGGCAGCTGACCCCTGTCATTAAATGTTTTACCTCATCCTGTGGCTGAGTGTAGGGAACCATTCTAAAAATGGGGTGTTTGGCTTTCGATGTAGTTGGCCTCATCTCAAAACCACCCTAAAGTTCTACTGTTTTATTGGGTATGACGCATTGTTTCCAGTGGCTCGCTGCTGCTTGCTATCTGGGCAGCCTGGGAACGTCACTTTATTAACCCCTGGGCTGAGTCTTGTGGGTAACCAGTTATTTTTTAGTGTTTAAGAATCATGTACAGCATATTGCAGCTGACAGGAATTCTGCATCATGCTTGCGGTGACTACACATATACAACTTTCTTTACCTGGAACTGTCCTAAAATATGATCCTTTTGGTCTGAAATTACCAAGGTCATTGCTAATTTCCTGGCTCTACATAATATCTGCAAACCTAATTTGGTGCCTATAAGAGTATTTTGAAAATTCAGATCTTTTTAATTATGCCAATCTTCTTCATCCCTCATTCATCTACACAAATAGCTATTACTTGGAAATCCTCTGGATTTCCCCCACTTAATGGCTGGAAACAATTAAATCCTCGTACATACTATGAGAAAATTGGGCGAACGATCGTACGGTTTTCCTCGATGTTTCACAGCAAGTCGGAATCGAGGATAAAAATAATGTACGAAAATTCTTGTACGACAAATACTTTTTTTTTTTTTCTGATCATGCGTCTGATATTTCTCATACAAAAATTGTACCAAAACGGTACACATTAAACAAAAATTGTTATGTTCCCATACGAGAAACATTTTGGAATTTGTTCCTTCAGAAAATCGTACGATCGTTCCTCAGACAAAAATGTTCAACCAATTTTCTTATAGTGTGTACTGGGCATTATAAATCCATTTCTTTTTTTTTTCTATTTATATTTTTACTTCTGTTTGATGTTTGGATTATCTTGCAATGAAGTGCCTTTTTCCATAAAATAAAATGGCCACACCATATAACTCTAGTAATAAACTGCAAAAAATGTAACCTTTAATTCTGTAAAAAACAAAGTTAACAGCCTTATATGAATGGGTTTGAATTTTTGTATCTGTGTGTGGTCACTCCCTACCAGCATGTCAGGTATATGATCCAGTATATATAGTAACCAAAAGGTCTATAGCATTAGGATTCTGAGTTCATGCCTGCATATACTATACAATAAATATGTGTGTGTATATATATATATATATATATACAGCATATATATGTCTATATCTATCTATCTATCTATCTATCTATCTATCTATCTATCTATCTATCTATCTATCTATCTATCTATCTATCTATCTATCTATCTATTTATATATATATATATATATATATATATATGTATATATATATATATATATATATATATATATATATATATATATATATATATATATATATATATACAGTGGGTACGGAAAGTATTCAGACCCCCTTAAATTTTTCACTCTTTGTTATATTGCAGCCATTTGCTAAAATCATTTAAGTTCATTCTTCTTCCTCATGAATGTACACATAGCACCCCATACTGACAGAAGAACACAGAATTGTTGACATTGTTGCAGATTTATTAAAAAAGAAAAACTGAAATATCACATGGTCCTAAGTATTCAGACCCTTTGCTCAGTATTTAGTAGAAGCCCCCTTTTGATCTAATACAGCCAGGAGTCTTTTTGGGAAAGATGCAACAAGTCTTTCACACCTGGATTTGGGGATCCTCTGCCATTCCTCCTTGCAGATCCTCTCCAGTTCTGTCAGGTTGGATGGTAAACGTTGGTGGACAGCCATTTTTAGGTCTCTTCAGAGATGCTCAATTGGGTTTAAGTTAGGGCTCTGGCTGGGCCATTCAAGAACAGTCACGGAGTTGTTGTGAAGCCACTCCTTCGTTATTTTAGCTGTGTGCTTAGGGTCATTATCTTGTTGGAAGGTAAACCTTCGGCCCAGTCTGAGGTCCAGAGCACTCTGGAGAAGGTTTTTGTCCAGGATATCCCTGTACTTGGCCGCATTCATCTTTCCCTCGATTGAAACCAGTTGTCCTGTCCCTGCAGCTGAAAAACACCCCCACAGCATGATGCTGCCACCACCATGCTTCACTGTTGGGACTGTATTGGACAGGTGATGAGCAGTGCCTGGTTTTCTCCACACATACCGCTTAGAATTAAGGCCAAAATGTTCTATTTTGGTCTCATCAGACCAGAGAATCTTATTTCTCACCATCTTGGAGTCCTTCAGGTGTTTTTTAGCAAACTCCATGCGGGCTTTCATGTGTCTTACACTGAGGAGAGGCTTCCGTCGGGCCACTCTGCCATAAAGCCCCGACTGGTGGAGGGCTGCAGTGATGGTTGACTTTCTACAACTTTCTCCCATCTCCTGACTGCATCTCTGGAGCTCAGCCACAGTGATCTTTGGGTTCTTCTTTACCTCTCTCACCAAGGCTCTTCTCCCCCGATAGCTCAGTTTGGCCAGACGGCCAGCTCTAGGAAGGGTTCTGGTCGTCCCAAACGTCTTCCATTTGAGGATTATGGAGGCCACTGTTCTCTTAGGAACCTTTAGTGGAGCAGAAATCTTTTTGTAACCTTGGCCAGATCTGTGCCTTGCCACAATTCTGTCTCTGAGTTCTTCAGGCAGTTCCTTTGACCTCATGATTCTCATTTGCTCTGACATGCATTGTGATCTGGAAGGTCTTATATAGACAGGTGTGTGGCTTTCCTAATCAAGTCCAATCAGTATAATCAAACACAGCTGGACTTAAAAGAAGGTGTAGAACCATCTCAAGGATGATCAGAAGAAATGGAAAGCACCTGAGTTAAATAAATGAGTGTCACAGCAAAGGGTCTGAATACTTAGGACCATGTGATATTTCAGTTTTTCTTTTTTAATAAATCTGCAACAATGTCAACAATTCTGTGTTTTTCTGTCAGTATGGGGTGCTATGTGTACATTCATGAGGAAGAAGAATGAACCTAAATGATTTTAGCAAATGGCTGCAATATAACAAAGAGTGAAAAATTTAAGGGGGTCTGAATACTTTCCGTACCCACTGTAAATATATATATATATATAGATACATACACACATGTAGATGAAATGCACACCCTATGTGTACTGGGTGCTGGAGACAGGCAGACTCGAACCTGCAGTCAGATACAAAGAGTCACTGCACTACCAAAATTTCCTGCTTATTTCATCAATGAAAATCTTCATGAAACAACTTTTAGAGTGTGGTGACTCTTTGGAACTATGTACAACCCAGCATGAACCAAGTGCTCTAAAGCCTGGTGCAAACCAGAAACACACAGTGCAATTTTGCAGCCCATTGTTTTGAATGAGCTGCAAATCACACTGGAGTGTACAAAAAGCAGTACATGCACTACTTTTGAAAAATGTGCTGCACCAAATCTCATGGTACTGAGGTACTATGCGATCTGAGGTGGGCAAGCGCTGTGGGTTTGCGATCTGTGTTTGAGGTGACATTAATAATGTATTGTCACTAAAAGTGTGTAATTTGGTTCTGTCTGCTTATAAATTAGTACACATTTTTGTCTATCCGAATCTCAGAATTAAATAGTTGTGAACTTTGTTGAAATTCCTTTCGTTTTGTTTCATGTATTTGTTTTCCAACGAATTCCAGAACTTTGGAATGGTTCAGATTTGCATTGGTCGAAAAATAATTTACCGATTGGAATTGTGTGTGAAGAATAGCTGGTTGATAAGAAGTGGGCTGGGAAGCTGGACGCAGCGTCCTTAACAATTGATGACTCATCAGCTGTCAGCGGGCTTCCCCGCTGACCGCTGAATGTAAACAGAACTGCAGCAAATAAAATATCTGAAAAAAACAGAGTGGGGTTCCCCTTCGTGTCTGGTATGGATTTTAGGGGGAACCCTACTCCAAAATCCAAAATAATCCCCCAAAAATCAATACTGGACCCTTATCCAAACATGTAGGCCATGAAAGTGGGGGAGGGGGGGTGAGTGAGCGACCCCTCCTGAACCATACCAGTCCACATGCCCTCAACATGGGGGCTGCTTTGGGGCAAAGCGTGACCAGGGGCATGTCAAAAGGGGGCGGGGTCATCCTGTAACATTATCGGGTGTCCCTGCCCCTTAGTTATTTAAGAACTGTCAGATGGCGGAGCTGTCAGACGATAGGAGCCTTTGTCTGGTGCAGAGCTCTTTTGGGTTCATTTGCTTGGCATTCATCATGACTGAAGTTCGATATACTTCAGGGCACTTTTTTTTTAAATAAAGGACTTGTCAGAAACTGTTGTGTTTTTACTCACTTTTTTGGTGAATGAGTAGGGGTACCCCCTACTCATTTACATGGGGGGGGCATTCTAATTCTGATAAGTCACCCCCCACACCCCCACAACCACCAGGCCAGAGTTGTGGCGAAGAGGCTCTTGTCCTGATCAACGTGGGGAGAAGGTGCTTTGGGGGGATCCCCCCTATCCCGAAGCACCCCCCCCCCCATTTTGAGGGCATGTGGTTTGGTATGGTTCAGCAGGGGGAGACTCTCGCTTGCCCCCCCCCTTCCTGGCATGCCAGCTGCATGCACGGATAAGGGTCTGGTATGGATTTTGGGGGGGACCCCTTGCCATTTTATTTTAGTTTTGGCATCCCCATGCTGTTTTTTTTTTTTCAGATTTGTATTTGCCGGCAGTTCTGTTTACATTCAGCTGTCAGCGGGGAAGCCCACTGACAGCTAATGAGTCATCGGTTGTTAAGGACGCGGCAGCCGGTTTGCTGGCCCGCTCCTTAACAACCAGCTATTCTTCACACAGAATTCGAATTGGTCGATAATTTCTCAACCGATCTGAATTCAAATAGTTTGGAATTTGCTAGAAAATGAATAATTGAAACAAAACTAAAGGAAATGTAATGAATTCCCAAAATGAGTCAACAAAACAAAATTAGTAACATAGTAACTCTATGAAACTAATTTTTCTGTTCTGCACATGTCTAATTGGCACCTGCAGTAGATCACATAGACAAAAATGTATGTAAACCCTTACAATGAACTTATGTTTATTTGCTCCCTTTTGGTCTGCTTAATATACTAGTGAAAATATTTCTTTATATCTGTTCAATATTTGCAAAAATGACCGCTAATCTTGCCAGAAATTTTGGCAGCTGATAGCGTGTGCTCTGCCTGTGCT
The DNA here is from genome assembly GCF_965119305.1 of Pelophylax lessonae. Taxonomy (NCBI): domain Eukaryota; kingdom Metazoa; phylum Chordata; class Amphibia; order Anura; family Ranidae; genus Pelophylax; species Pelophylax lessonae. The sequence continues at coordinate 212,021,729 of NC_138768.1, read as the reverse complement.
ATAGTCTTATCGGTTATATAGTTTTCAGTTAACTCTAAGGAGTTAAGAACTCCTCCCCCATGTCACTTTATATCTTTCCATTCAGTTTTGCTTTAAGGCAGGGAAGGTTTGTTTTTTGGTTTCGAATGCCCCTTTGGAAGAAAATGTTGTTTTTTGACAGGACACTAAGTCTCTGTCAGACAACATACCTCTTCCCTATGTTCTGTAGAGCCAATTACCCATTATATGCAATACAGTAGTAAACCATTCCCTATTAGGGGATATTGGGGTAAGAGCAGGGGCGTAACTACAGGGGTTGCAGGGGTTGCAATTGCAACTGGGTCCCATGCTCCAAGGGGCCTGTGCGGCTACCCTGTGCACCTGGATAGGAGGGGCGGTGGGGGCAGCATGTAGAGAAATCACTGTCCTCCTTTTTCCTACTGTAGCTGCAGGAGGAAATGGAGGAGATTGGTTCCTCTGTATTCTGCCCCCGCCACTCCCCCTATCCAGTTCACTTGTGTTCTGCTGTCTCTGGGCCCCACTGTGCTCCCTTCTGTCTCCTGCCGGCTGTTGCAGGGGATGTGTCACAATAGAGAACTAAGAAGGGGTCAGTAAATATGTACTTTACAAGCTCCTTCCTTTTCTAAATGGATAGAGTCATAGTCAGCAACACTATAAAATAAAATAAAATAATACAATTAAAATACCAAAAAATAAAAACTACTGACACCAGTGGGTGAACTTCCAGGATCACAAAGGTCACACTTGCAACCAGGCCCTGGCATTCCACCACCGTGGGGAGGCCCCAAGATGGCAGGAAGGGGGCCCATCGCAGAACTTGGGAAAGGGTCCCGCTGCGGGACCGTAATAAATGGCCCCACAACGAGAGTAAAGGGCCCCAGGATCAGTGGGAAGAGCCCCAGGCTTAAAGGGAAGGGCCCCGGCCAGGGGTCCGGGGGGCCTTCATGGTTTCTTTCACCAGGGCCCTGAAGGTTCTAGTTACACCTTTGGGTTAGAGACTTACCCTCATTGAAAAAATGTTTAATTTAAGCCTACAAATACTGTTTTTTATAAGCAGAAGAAGAAACATCAAGCGCATATAACACCTTTCCACCTTACTGCAAAAGCTAGTTATAAATTGGGGTGGTTGCCATTTTTTTGTATAGCTTGTTCACTGGATTTGGTGTGGGGACTCATTGGAGGACTTCAGCTGCCATTGTGCTCGTTCTGAGCGTCCAATGTGTCCCTAGTGGGTTCCCTGCAGGCAAACCTGCTATTTATGCTCCAACTTGGAAACTTCCAGAAATGTAGAGTTAGGATCACAGTATACAGAGGAGTCCTGGCGTAGACACTGCGCTTTTTGCGTATATTTGCAAATATGTGCAAAGAAACCCTTTGTTTTTAATTTCAATTTGCTTTTTTTTTACGCAAACTTGCTGCTAAGTGTGCTGGCAATGTTTGTCTGCTTGGGAGGTGCATTGCCCTTACATGTGCAGTGGCTAGTTATAAATTGGGGTGGTTGCCATCTTTTTGTAATGCGCCTGAGTTTATCTCTCCCTATAAACCAGGGGTCTCCAAACTTTTTGAAAAAAGGGCCAGTTTACTGTCCTTCAGACTTTGAGCGGGCCGGACTGGCCAGTGTGAATAGGAAATGCCGCGGTGTAATAATGAGTAAAGAATGCCCCATCATTGGTATTAGTGGGAAGAATATTGCCCCATTGATGGTATTTGGGGAAGAAATAGTGTGCCATCATTGATGTCATTGGGAGAAATAGTGCACCATCTTTAGTATCAGTGGGAGGAATCGTGCCCCAGCGTTGGTGTCAGTGTAAGGAATAGTGCCCCGTCATTGGTGTCAGTGTAAGGAATAGTGCCCCATCATTGGTGTCAGTGGGAGAAATAGTGCCCCATGATTACTGCCCCATCATTGGTGTCAGTGGGAAGAATAGTGCTGCATTGTTGGTATCAGGGCAGGACTAGTGCCCCATCAATGGTGTCAGTGGGAAAAATAGGGCCCTGCAGTTGGTGTCAGTGAAATGACTAGTGTACCATCATTGGCGTAAATGGGAAGAATAGTGCCCCATTGTTGGGGTCAGTGGTAGGAATAGTGCTATATTGTTAGTATCAGTGACAGGAGTTATGCCCCATTGTTGGTGTAGAAGAAATAGTGCCTTGTATAAGGCAAGCAAAGGGCCACATCTGGCCCACTGCCGCAGTTTGGAGACCACTGCTGTAAAGGATAACTTGTGAAATTATAGATATCACCAAGGAACAGCAACTCACAGCTAGCAGAGAAGTCCCTGTATAGCAATTTTACAAAATGTACACTCTACATTTGTACATTAATCTCATAATGCATTAAGCTTCTAGAATTGCATGTTAATGCACAGAGTTAATGTTCTCAGAGGAAAAGGGACATTTTAAGCTATAACATGTGTTTATGTAGTTCGTCTGAACATAATAGAGGCACACAGAATGTAAAAAAAGCAGTTTCAAGGCATTACTTTCTAAACTTGGTGGTCTGATCTTAGTGTGTTAGTCTGTGTGAAAAAGAGATCACACTGATATACCTGATCTTTGGCCTTCTCCCAGCCGCCAGGTTTGTCTACCTCTCTCTGATGGCCCCTGCACACATTATCATATTATCACACTTCCCCCTCACTACTCTTGGCGGTGGCACCAGACAGGCTGCGCTGCACGAGTGATTCAGGAGGCTGACACAATCTTTCCCAGAGAGTCCGGCCTAGAGATTTTGCCAGGTCGGTGAAGAACCATCGATGTTAATAAAATTCTATCACTGCAGGTCATTGCATGTTCCTGACAAGTTCCTAGGTATGATGTTAGGACAGCTCAAATAGAAGAAGGGCCCGGTATAAAATAACCCTTTTTTGTGGTCTACGACATTAGAGAATTAATGGAATAAAAACTCTAATTTTTTCGTATGTGTTTTGTGCTAAAAGACATGGCATATATATAAAAATAATTATATATTTACAGTACCAATATGATTTTATAATGGTCAATAAAGCAAAAACATTATTTTTTTAAGTGTAGAATAATGTGCACTGTCGGAACTAATTCCTTAGACATTCTAGTGGGTTGATAGGCTGTTGTCCAAATTGGCCATGGCTTATGTGTGTCTGTGGTAGGGATGTTAGCAGCAGGAAGAGGTTGATGTGACTGGTAAGAATTTTGTAATTTAAATATTTGGGGCCCATTTACATGTTGGCAGTTCATTTATTGCACATGCGGCAATGATGTTAGGTTGTGTTAACATGTGAGGCATTGGGGCATCCCACTCATTTGAATGGACTGCCTAACGCACCAGAAAATGTGTATGCACTACTTTTAACACAGTGCCTCACTCTGAATGGTAGCATGCTACTGTGTGTTGTGGTGCACTTCAACACAGGTGTTTTCGGGTGCCATTTAACCACTTAAGCCCCAGCCCTATTTCGGACACTTTTTGTTTACAAGTTAAACTAGTATTTTTTCCTAGAAAACTACTTAGAACCCCCAAACATTATAAATATTTTTTTAGCAAAGACTCTGGAGAATAAAATGTCGGTCATTGCAAAATTTTGTCACGCGGTATTTGCGCAGCGGTCTTTAAAACGCCATCTTTTTGGAAAAAATTTGAAAAATCACATTTCACTGCATTTAAAAAATACTAAACAGTAAAGTTAGCCCATTTTTTTTGTATATTGTGAAAGATGATGTCACGCTGAGTAAATAGATACCCAACATGTTACGGTTTAAAATTGCGCCCCCCCCGTGGGATGGCGACAAACTACGGTCAATAGAGATCTCAATCTGCGACGCTTTAAATTTATTTAACGGTTACCAGTTTAGAGTTAGAGTGTAGCTCTTTTTTTTAAATTATTGCCCACGCTCTGGCGATCGCGGCGATACCTCACATGTGGGGTTTGAACAGCGATTTCATTCGCGGCTCGACTTGCGCATACGTTTTTTTTCGTGCGCGAGCTAACGGTGACGGGGGCGGCTAAATTTTTTTTTTTCCTATTTATTTTTTATTTTTTTTAAAACTTTATTACAGTTTTTAAAAAAAAAAAAAAAATCTGATCACTTTTATTGCTGTCACAAGCAATGTAAACATCCCTTGTGACACCAATATGTAGTGACAGGTACACTTTATGGAGGGATCGAGGGTCTAAAAGACCCTAGACCCTTCCACTACACTTTCCTGTATGCAAAACGCCGAAAACGGCATTTTTGCATACAGCCGTTTTTCAGAACTGCCGCCTTTTGCTGCACAGTAACCCGGAAGTGACGTCATGGACGCCGCCTTCGGGTTACGTCATCGGAGACCCGATCGATGCCATTTCCGGCATTCATCGGGACTCCATCCAGCCGGCGGACGTGCTCGGGGCTCCCGGTGGGACGGGAGCCCCGGTAAAAGCCACGGAAGGCGGCGGGAGGGTGGGGGACATCCCCTCCCGCCCCCCCCCGGGTAACGATCGAGCGGCTCCCGAGCCGCATCGGTCGTTACCGACGGAAAGTCGACCGTCGGCTTCAAACCACGGTACCGGGATGATGCCTCTAGCTAGAGGCATCACCCCGGTATAACCCCGCAAAGTCTGCTGACGTTAATTAACGTCAGTTTGCGGTAAGTGGTTAAAATGAATGATAATGCAGGGCATCAAAGTGCATAATGCATTAGGGCAACACAAAATGGTAAACTGACCTAAACAGATCAAACTAAAAGGCATGATGGAAAAGACTGCACTGAATGTTGCGACCTGTTATTTTGCGCCGCCCAAAGTAGAGGTGAAAGCATACAGTGGGTACGGAAAGTATTCAGACCCCCTTAAATTTTTCACTTTTTGTTATATTGCAGCCATTTGCTAAAATCATTTAAGTTCATTCTTCTTCCTCATGAATGTACACATAGCACCCCATACTGACAGAAAAACACAGAATTGTTGACATTGTTGCAGATTTATTAAAAAAGAAAAACTGAAATATCACATGGTCCTAAGTATTCAGACCCTTTGCTCAGTATTTTGTAGAAGCCCCCTTTTGATCTAATACAGCCAGGAGTCTTTTTGGGAAAGATGCAACAAGTCTTTCACACCTGGATTTGGGGATCCTCTGCCATTCCTCCTTGCAGATCCTCTCCAGTTCTGTCAGGTTGGATGGTAAACGTTGGTGGACAGCCATTTTTAGGTCTCTCCAGAGATGCTCAATTGGGTTTAAGTCAGGGCTCTGGCTGGGCCATTCAAGAACAGTCACGGAGTTGTTGTGAAGCCACTCCTTCGTTATTTTAGCTGTGTGCTTAGGGTCATTGTCTTGTTGGAAGGTAAACCTTCGGCCCAGTCTGAGGTCCAGAGCACTCTGGAGAAGGTTTTTGTCCAGGATATCCCTGTACTTGGCCGCATTCATCTTTCCCTCGATTGCAACCAGTCGTCCTGTCCCTGCAGCTGAAAAACACCCCCACAGCATGATGCTGCCACCTCCATGCTTCACTGTTGGGACTGTATTGGAAGGGTGATGAGCAGTGCCTGGTTTTCTCCACACATACCGCTTAGAATTAAGGCCAAAAAGTTCTATTTTGGTCTCATCAGACCAGAGAATCTTATTTCTCACCGTCTTGGAGTCCTTCAGGTGTTTTTTAGCAAACTCCATGCGGGCTTTCATGTGTCTTACAGTGAGAAGAGGCTTCCGTCGGGCCACTCTGCCATAAAGCCCCGACTGGTGGAGGGCTGCAGTGATGGTTGACTTTCTACAACTTTCTCCCATCTCCTGACTGCATCTCTGGAGCTCAGCCACAGTGATCTTTGGGTTCTTCTTTACCTCTCTCACCAAGGCTCTTCTCCCCCGATAGCTCAGTTTGGCCGGACGGCCAGCTCTAGGAAGGGTTCTGGTCGTCCCAAACGTCTTCCATTTGAGGATTATGGAGGCCACTGTGCTCTTAGGAACCTTAAGTGCAGCAGAAATCTTTTTGTAACCTTGGCCAGATCTGTGCCTTGCCACAATTCTGTCTCTGAGCTCTTCAGGCAGTTCCTTTGACCTCATGATTCTCATTTGCTCTGACATGCATTGTGATCTGGAAGGTCTTATATAGACAGGTGTGTGGCTTTCCTAATCAAGTCCAATCAGTATAATCAAACACAGCTGGACTCAAATGAAGGTGTAGAACCATCTCAAGGATGATCAGAAGAAATGGAAAGCACCTGAGTTAAATATATGAGTGTCACAGCAAAGGGTCTGAATACTTAGGACCATGTGATATTTCAGTTTTTCTTTTTTAATAAATCTGCAACAATGTCAACAATTCTGTGTTTTTCTGTCAGTATGGGGTGCTATGTGTACATTCATGAGGAAGAAGAATGAACCTAAATGATTTTAGCAAATGGCTGCAATATAACAAAGAGTGAAAAATTTAAGGGAGTCTGAATACTTTCCGTACCCACTGTATCTCAGTGTTCCAGAGCATGGGTTGTAGGTTTGTCTTGATACCAATCTAGACTTAGTCACATGGAGAGACCAGCGTGCATGCCCCCTTCAATGCAGTGTGCCCCCCCCCCCCCCGAGACCAGTGCACTTACCTGGAGCCCTGGAGCAGCCGCGGTGGTGGCTTCTCCTCAGTCCCGGCGGCAGCTTCTCCTCAGTGTCCCGGTGGCGGCTTCTCCTCAATGTTCCGGCGGCGGCTTCTTCTCAGTCCCCCCGGCGCGTCTCCTTGAGTCCTCCCGCTCCCGCCTCCTCCTTGGCCAATGGCATGGGGTTTGCCTTGCGGCCAATCAGGAAGCGCGTATCGGACCGCTCCCTGATTGGCCAGGAGGAGAATCCGTGTGACAATAGCGAATTTTTATTCGCTATTGTCACACAATGGGTGGGCTGGGGGCGCACTGCTCTGCGCCCCGGGTCCACCCTTTGCTGCAGCCTATTAGAGCCTCTGGCTCTAATCAGGTGATGCAAAAAAAAAAGCCCCATTAAGCTTCATGCGTCCGGCGCCCCTGCATGCAGATTAGGGGGCCGGACGCATGGATAGGGGGGCGGTGCCCCTGCACCCCCAACGCACCGGCCGCCACTGGTCCAATCGACTGAGCAACAATTCAGGTGACACTAATGTAGCACTGTCCCCGTAGGGCTTGCTGTATGATCACTTCTTGGGACTCCACTGATTAACTGCAGACAGTCACTTAGGGATAGTTCCCCCAATCCCCCATACTCCCAATGTCTCGATAAACAGTCCAGGGTTTTAAGTTTTATATTTATTGTGGAACTTAGATAGGAGAAGGGAATAGTGGGATACTCCAACTGGAACTATTTACAGTTGATAAGGACAACTCTAACTTGACGGACCAGTTTACGACCACTCTAACCAGACACACTGCTTTAACCACATAGCCACTGCCCGCCGAAGTTTTACTGCGGCAGGCGGCCGCTCCTGGGAAAAGTAACGTAGTACTACTTCGCTCGCTCAGGAGACTCTAGGGGGCGAGCGCGCGCCGTTGTCTGTCATTCTCCCATAGATTATCACAGAGGCTATGTGATCCTGCTATATAGGAACGCATGTCTCTGTGATGATCTCACAAGCCATGCCCCCTGACAGTTAGAATCATGCTCCTAGGGCCACACTTAACCCCTTGGTCACCAGTAATGTTAACCCCTTCCCTGCCACTTTCATTTTTACAGTAACAGTGCATATTTATAACACTGATTACTGTAGTAATGTCACTGGTACCCCCAAAAGTGTCAAAAATGTCAGTTACGGGTCCGATCTGTCTGTCGCAATGTCGCAGTCCCGCAAAAAAAAAAATGCAGATCACCGCCATTACTAGTTAAAAAAAAATATATAAAAATGACATAAATCTTTCCCGTAATTAGTAAACGCAATAACTTTTGCGCAAACCAATCAAAATACGCTTATTGCAATTTTTTTTTTACCAAAAATATGTAGCAGAAAACAAATTGGCCTAAAATGTTAAAAAATTTAGATTTTTTACATTTTTCTTTTTGAGAATTTCATATAAAAGAATGTGAAAAATATTGTTACTTTTTCAAAATTGTCGCTCTTTTTTTGTTTATAGTGCAAAAAATAAAAATCACACAGGTGATCAAATATCACCAAAAGAAAGCTCTGTTTGTCGGAAAAAAAAAGGACATCAATTTCGTTTGGGTACAGTTTCGCACAACCGCCCAATTGTCCGTTAAAGTCATGCAGTGCCGAATCGCAAAATAGGGCCTGGTCATTGAGCAGCCAAATTCTCCGGGGCTAAAGTGGTTAACCATACTGTCACTTGTATGGAGGAATTAAGTCTCCTTTCTCTCTCTCGCAGCAGACTTGATGCAACTACATTATTTTCAGGACACTCTTTAGCATCCCCTTGACTGACCTCCATCCACTGACTCTTTTGCTAAAGAGATAGCCCCCTCAGGACAGGCCCCATGACACAGATATGTACTCGTCTCACTATATACAGAATCAGATCCTTTCCAGTGTCTCCCTTGCAGTCAGCTGTGCAGGACCTCCGGGTTCAGCTCCTCTATGACTCTCAGGCCCTCAGGTTGACCACCTGAGGCCACATGGCAACTTCTACAGAGGAGGGTCAGCCGCCCCCTCCCTCCGGAACCCGACTCTCCAGCTGACTGACTCCGAGCACATGTGCTCTTGGCATTTATGGCAGTATTTCCTCTGCCAATCACCAGGGCTTTACTAAATGCCTGTGCACTCATTTGTCAGGTTTCCTCCCACTGTCCAATATGCCTCCCTATTGGACCAGTGTGAAACACTTCAGACAAACTGAGCTGCACATGAGCACCATGAGCAGATCTCACTAGCAGATCCTGCTCTCTGGTAGGCAGAGAACAATATAGATATACCCGGCAATCTCTCTGGTAAGCAGAAAAGATCCAAAACTATGCTCTCTCTTGCACCTACCTAGGAGGGTGCTACACTAAAAAATATCTCATAGCTGGAAATCAGTACATGCATGAATGCTGTACCCAGCTGATCAGTTTGCTCATCTTTACCAGGCAAGCAGAGAATGCACGTTGATGTTATTGCATAAGCAGCCCTAAAGTAGCTTTGAAAGGAGCCCTATGACATTTTCAGTAGCAACTGTAGTGCACCCCTGCAAGTAGAACGGGATCCCCCACCCTGCAGAGGCAGGCTCAACAAATTTTCACAGTCACTCCAGAGCCAGAGAACAGTCCATTACTTTGTTGTTGTTTTTTTTTTTAAGGGATATAACTTGGATAGGGATGGGAGATTATAGGATGCCCACTTGACTGCAAACAACAATTTCAGGGACAACTCTTCCTATGGGGCTGGGGTGACCCAGCTCATACTTTCCAAGATCTTCCTCTCTGTTGTCATTGCTCCCAGAAGCACCACCTTTCAGGTCCTGCCAGGACTCCTTGCTGCAGAAGCTCCTTTCACTGGCCCTTCAGGCTAACTTCTCCCCACAGTCCTCCAGACTGACACTCTCTCCACCGTCCTCCAGACTGACACTCTCTCCATCGTCCTCCAGACTGACACTCTCTCCACCGTCCTCCAGACTGACACTCTCTCCACTGTCCTCCAGACAGACACTCACCACCCCCCTGACTCTCTGATGATCTCCCGGAGGTGCTGACCTGCTCCTGCTGTCCTCTCCTTGCTCCCGTGCCTCCAGGAAGGGATTTCTCTGTGTGTTTGAGGAATCTTCCAGTACCTGAGCCCCAGGCCAAAGAGGGCATCCTCAAGGGCCACCAACAGCCTCCTCAGCACTCCATCTCCATCTTCCACCCGAATGCCACTGCTGGCATGACTCATGCCTATTTATGAGTTAAGATTGCCCCCTGCCAGCCCATTTTGCTAGGGATTGGCCAAGGCCCTCATAAATATGCCAAATAGCTCCTCCTAACCTCCACTCACTATGTCTAGAACATTCTCCAATGTTCCAGAGAACAAGGGGGAGGCACCAGAAAAATTGTTAGGTTGAGTCATCCAGCCTCCCGGATTCACAACCCAGGCCTCGCTCTCAGCCAAGCCAATTTACCTATGCTAACAACTAAACATTTTTACACTAACACACTAGCTAGAGGGTGCTACACAAGCTTTTGAAAAAATCTAGAATGGTTCATTCCTTTTCCTCACATGTTGGTTTAATTCAAAAATATAACAAAATAGTATACAAAGTAGACATAATGGTTGCATGTATTAGATGTATTTCACCTGCTTATACTATTTTACTCATGGAGAGATGCAATGCATTGATTTGTAATCCTTGTTTATTCTAGTGGTTGTAAGCTGCTCATGGCACAGATGCTAACGGTGGAGTTGAAGGCACGCACAATTTTCTTCTCATTCTTCTGTAACAGCAACACTTGTTCCTTTTAATGACTTGCCCAGTGGCAGCAGTATTCCGAGCAGAGCTGTTCAGTTCCCAAAAATGAGCTGTTAATGACTTCCGGAGTGAATCTCTCCTGGGTCTGCATTTAATATGCTGCTCATCCATTGCAGGAACAAAGGGCCTTGAACCTTCCCTGAGTAATGTCTACACATGCTAGAAATGGCTATAAAAGTCACAAGTGTAGACCCCACAGGTAAAACTCCCACAACCTGCTGAATAGATGGAGTACAGATGTATGCGGAGTGGATATGGAATCCATTATTCTAAGACTTGCTGGGCGGGAGTGGGGGAGATCAGAAGGAAAACATTAAAAAGAAATTTAATTACAGGATCAGGATTGACTGGGGCAGATTCATTTACTTGTACATACTGGATGCTTTTTTACAAGCCTGTCTTTTATTTTCCTCTCTCTCTTTTCTTTTAAAAGGGCACATTTTGTTCTGATTTGTGTCTGTTTAGTGCGACAGTCAACAGTGGCAACATGGAGCTAAAGCAGATCCTGAAAATAAAATCTTTTTGACCTGGGCTGTCCTAATAGTTTCCCCTTACAGGTCACTGTTTTTTTTTTTTTTTTTTTTTTACTGTCATGGTAATGCCATTTTACCAGATAAGCCATATGCTCAGTCTAGCAATGGGGAAAACAGATGGGGTCAATATATCCTTTAAACACGTCTTGTTCTGTCATGTATCATACAGAAGAATAATTTTAAAGTATATGTGAACCCTCACCTTGTAAAACAATCCATTACCACCTAAAGACCAGGCCTTTTTTGGCACCTTTTGTTTACCAGTTTAAATCAGTATTTTATGCTAGAAAATTACTCATAACCCCCAAACATTATATATATATGTATATATATATATATATAAACTTTTTTTTTTTTTTTTTCAGCAGAGACCTTATGGAATAAAATGGCAATCATTGCAATTTTTTATGTCACACGGTATTTGCGCAGCGGTTATTGAAACTCTAGAGTAAATAGATACCTAACATGTCACGCTTTAAAATTTTACACGCTTGTGGAATGGCGACAGACAACGGTACTTAAAAATCTCCATAGGCGACGCTTTAAAATGTTTTACAGGTTACCCGTTTAGAGTACAGGGGAGGCCTAGTGCTAGAAATATTGCTCTTGCTTTAACGTTCATGGCGATACCTCACATATGTGGTGCGAACATTGTTTACATATGCGTTCACGATCTACGCATGTGTTCACTTCTGCACACAAGAACGGAGGGATGGGGCGCTTTCAATTTTTTTTTCTTATTTATTTTATTTTTTATTTTTACACTGCCCCTTTAATATTTTATTCCTGTTACAAGGAACTTAAACATCCTTTGTGAAAGAAATAAGGATGGCAGGTCCTCCTAATGGAGAGATCTGAGGTCAAATGGACCCCAAATCTCTTCTTTACCTTCAAAAGCAGAAGATTAAAAAAAATAATAATAATAATAATAAAAAAAAATTTTTTTGATCTTTTGCTTAAAAAAATATTTTTTGTTTACTTCTAACCTATGGGAATATTTCACCATTCTTCCAGAAGTGCATTTGTGAGGTCAGACATAGAGGAGAATATGGGCGCTTCCGTGGGGCAGAGCCCTTGGTCCAAGCGGCGGTTTAGGTCAGTTTGCACTTGGAGAGCACTTAAGAGAAGAAGCCGCTCTGTGGGATGTAGAAGGAAAACAAGGCGCCTCTAAGTGCAGCATTGACCATTTATTAAAACACAGAGGGAATAAAAACGCTTACAGGATATTCCATGTATGCGAGTGCTTGTAATCAACTTCCAGCATCGCATGTGTGGATGAAATGAGGAAGGGGAGGTGACTTGCGACTGTCCGGTGTGTCCTGTGCAATGCTGGCGTGTGTGCGTGCAGGTCCTGGAGTCCTTTGTTTCCCAGGTGGAGATGGCCTTTGGGCGGCGGGCTAGCAAAAAGCGTCCCCTGCCTTTCCCTGCCTCACCTGTCTCAGATCCTGAATCTGACTGCTTAAAAAAAATAATTTTTGTTTACTTCCACCCTGTGGGAGTGTTTGACCATTCATCTGGAAGCGCATTTGTGAGGTCGGGCACTGATGTTGAAGAGAAGGCCTGGCTCACAGTCTCCACTCTAAATCATCCAAAAGGTGTTCTGTTGGATTCAGGCCAGTCAGATTCCTCCACCCCAAACTCGCTCATCCATGTCTTTATGGTCTAGCTCAAAGGTGCCACCAGGTATCAGACAACCCGGTGGATGCCCACAATATTTTCGGGATTGTTCCTGAGCCTGATGTGACTCAGCAGCTGATAGCATGCAATAGCCCACTATTAGCTGACTCTGGGTAACAGGAGTACAACAGTAAATGTACTCCTATTACCCTAAGGATAAGTACAGCCAAAAAAAGGTTTGGCCATAGTACTCTGACCAGAATAAGTGTACAGATAAGGATTTCTCCCTGCACATTGACTTACTTGATCTGCATACTTATTCAAAGTCAGAGGTTAAGAAAGAATTAAAGCTGGTGGTTAGCATAATGGCCAGGCTACAAGCTGCTACTTATTTTCAAAAGGAAACCTAATCTTGGTTGTGTTTTTTTTATCTACTTATACTTCACAGTAGTTGTTCTTCTGTACTGTAAGCAATGCAGCCACAAACTGTCCAGAGCAATCCTGGCTGTCAGTTAAATGATCAAGAACTTATTATTCCTGGCTGCCCAGAAGCCGCACGCACAGGTCAATCTAATATACAGCTCTAGAGAAAAGTCTGTCTCATTAGGTTTTCCCTGTGTGAGAAAGCTCACAGGGCACGTTTGTCTTGGATCTCCCTTGCATGTCACACAGGAGAAGTAAAGACGGAAAAAAATTATCAGCAAAGTAACACCAGGGTATGTATATTTGGAGTTTATTCTCTGAATATAAACTGCAACAGTAGGTGCGCAATAAGGGTTAAAATATGTAAGTCCTCTGAAGGTAAGTCCCAAACGATTGATGGGGATGGTCTCAATGCCAGGTGTTACTGCATTCTGTGCAATGGTGTGTTCTGTGCACGCAGAGGTTTGAGTAAAGCCTTGTACATACGCGTCGAAAATCGGCAGGGAATTTTCGTCCGACGACCGATCCGCCGATTTTCGGCTTGTTAGTATGATGCTTCCGACTCCGACTTTTCGGCCGAAAAAAATCTGGTGTGCAGGCTATAACATTTTTGTCCACCGTCAAAACACGTCCGATTTTCGTGCAGTCAGTACAGATTTCGACAGGGAAAAATCTGATCAGCAAGTCTGGGCATGCTCAGAGAAGAAAGAACACAAAGAAAGCAAACCAACACATGACATCACTTCTGAAGTATAATTCTGTCGGTCGACAAAAGTCTGGCCAGCGAGTGTGCACAGACCACAGCTCTGCGCTAGGTCAGCTGCGACATAGCCCCACTGGATGGGGGCTGGCCTGCAAGTTAAACACAGTGTTCCTCCTGGCAGACAGCCCCCCCCCCCCATTTAGATGATGAGGAGGTTCTGTCTGGAGTGGTGCCTGCCTGGTTCCTGGTATGGTGAGTAGCTGTCCCCCTCTCCCCTTGGATGGGTTTGGGGTGGACGCATGCCCTGGGACGGTCAGACCTGTGGGTCCCCCTCAGACTCCCCCTGGTTTAATGGTCCCTGTGGCTCATATTGGTACCCCCCACCACCCCACGCATCTGGGGTAGCGTGGTGAGTTAGGAGAGTGACAGGGGCTGGTGTACTGCACTGTACCGGTGGTGAGGGGAGGCACGCCAGCAGTGGCTGGGCTTCACGGCTGGGAGGGAGGCGCTGGCTGTGACTGTACCCAGTCCCCCCTCTCCATGCTGGATGGTGTCAGGGCTCCAAGGATCCCTTTTGGGTCCCTGGGAGCTGCATGCGGCAGTCATTTTGCCATAGCTTGCACCATTTATTTGGGGCCCATGTGTTTCTAATGGCCTACGGCCATGTTTGTGTAGTCCAGGAGTCATTTTTGGTTGGTCTGGTGTGCTGATAGAGCGGTGGCCATGACAGGGGAGCCTCTGGGCGACAATTTTGGCTGTGGGAGCTCCTCCTTTTACCCTGGTGTTTACTCCTGGGTTTTTCCTTCCCCTTGGATGCCGTACGTGGAGCAGAGCTATCTCTGGTGCAGACTGGTGCTACTCTGGTGGGGTGGTGAGTCTGACGGGGTCCCTCCCTTTCTCTGCTCAAGGTTGTGGAGTGCTCAATTTTCTGGTGACCCGATGGTGCTACCAGCGAGGTGGTGGGGTAGACCCATTGTGGTGCTTGACATTTTTTATGGCGTGTCCTTCTTTTTATTTTGGAGTCCCAGGAGCATGTTTCCCCACCTGACCACCTTCTCAGAGGTTGCAGGTCCCTCCGGGTCCCAGCCCTCCAACGATGCACTGACTGGAGTCCTTTGTTTCCCAGGTGGAGGTTGCCTTAGGGCGGCGGGCTAGCAAAAAGCATCCCCCGCCTTCCCCTGCCTCATCTGTCTCAGATCCTGAACCTGACTCAGCTGTTGCAGACGTGGGTCACCCTGCGAGGTTTGCAGCCACGCTCCCTTATTTATCAGATAGGGAAGGTGATTCCTCCACACCTGAAGCTGCGCACAAGAAGGTGCTGGTTGACACACTGATTACTTCTGTGCGGGAAACTTTAAAAATGGAGGCTGCAGCTGGGGCTTCGGCAGAGGTGCCAGTCCCCTTTGGCACCCACAAGGCGTCTCGTATGGCGAAAGTGTTTCCTTATCCCTCCTATTTGGCAACTTTATCTATAAAGAATGGATGTGTCCAAAATGCCCCAATGTGGTTCCTTTGCTGTGAGGTACCCCTTTGAGGAGTCACTCCTCCAGAAGTGGACTGTTCAAGCAGTGGTGGACCCCCCTGTCTCCAGGTTGAACATGGCAACCTTGATTCCAGTAGAGGAATCTCTGGCTTTTAAATATCCAGCTGACAGGAAGGTGGACTCTGGGGCCCACAATATGCTCACTATTGCTGGCTCAGCACTTAGGCCAGTCCTGGCCATTGCCCTGGTGCCACAAACACTAACTGAATGGGCAAAAGTTTTGCGCGGTGACCTAGAGGGTAAGCAGATTCCCCCTGCCTTGGCTGAGCTGGTGGGTCAGTTGGTCTAGGGGCTGTAGTTTGTCTGTAATGCCACTTTGGAATGCGGCTTCCCTGATTTCTAAGCTATCTGTTTTGGCAACGGTGCTTAGGCGTGTGTTGTAGCTAAAGTGTTGGTCTGCGAACCAGTCTTCTAAAAAAGCCCTGACAGATTTACCTTTTCAAGGCAATCACCTGTTTGGGGCTACCCTGGATGGCAACATTAAGAGTCTTACAGGGGGAAGAGTATCTTTCTTCCACAGTCTAAGAAGGAGAAAGAACCTTGTTGCAGATGTGGCCCGGCTTTCTCAGCTCACAAGCAGTTTTTTTGTCCCTCAGGGTCCACTGACAATGGTTCAAAACCTTTCATGTTCTCCTCGGGAGGTTCCAAGCGACCCTGGTCTAGCAAGCCAAGAGCGGGATTCTCTAGCCCCTCAAACAAGGCTCCTTCTGCATAAAGGTGCGCTCTCACCTGTGCTTGGTGTAGGGGAGACATCTTTGCTGGTTTCCTGGGCCCGTGGTCCTCCTTGGTAAATGACAAATGGGTCCACGAAGTGATACTGTCCGGTTACAAGATAGAGTTTTGTTCTTGTCCTCCGGAAAGGTCCTTCCCTTCCAATGTGTGTCTGTACCCAGACCGATTGCAAGCTCTCTTTGGGGCGGTACAAGACCTGTTTCTTCAGGGTGTGATTGTCCCGGTTCCAGTAATGTTTCAGGGTTTTTATTCAAACCTGTTTACGGTCCCAAGGAGGACAAGGTACGTCCAATTCTGGACCTCAAGGCCCTGAACTGCTTTGTTTGGATACAGAAGTTCAGAATGGAGTCCTTTTGCATGGTGGTGGCATTCCTTCATTAGGAGGACTTTCTTGCTTCTATCAACATCAAATATGTTTACCTGCACATTCCAATATGTGCCCAACACCAGCGATTTCTCGATTTTGCTGTGGGAAAGGAGCATTATCAGTTTATGGCCTTACCCTTTGGTCTCGCCTCTGCTCCTCGGGTCTTTACAAAAGTGTTGGCCCCAGTTCTGGCATTGCTACATCAGCGGGGGATTGTGGTGCTGGGCTTCCTGGACAACCTCCTCTTGTGAGCAGTGTCCTCTGCTGCCCTCATGGACGATGTAGAGATCACTAAACAGACCCTCAAAGAGTTTGATTGGCTTCTAAACTACCAGAAGTCTGCTCTGATCCCATCCAGAAAATTGGTTTATCAGGGTCTGACTGGATTCAGCTCTAGCCTGAGTGTTCCTTCCTCTGGACAAACTCCAGAAGTTGCATGCTGCGATTCATCTACTGCTTTCCAGTAGGTGGTCCTCCCTCTGGACTTGCATGCAGGTGCTGGGCCTGATGGTATCTCCTTTCGAGGCAGTTCCGTTTGCACAGTTCTATACGAAGTCCCTTCAAAAGGAGATCCTGGTAAAATGGGACAAGTGTCCGAAGTCTTTGGACAATCAGATTCCGCTAAGCCGTGAAACCAGGGGGTCCTTAGTCTGGTAGCTTCACTCTCGGACTCTTCGACAGAGAAAATCCTTTCTCCCCATGTAGGTTACTCTTACATACTGATGCTGTACAATTTTGACCAATGCATTGTGCAATTTTGATGTATGTATGTACTCCAGCTCAGAATCATTGTTTTTTTACTGTATTTACAGTTGTTATATTTATATGCATCTATATAATAAATCTGTTATTAGCATTTTTACTACCATGGTCTTTGTCACACGTCTCATTCAAAGTCTCAACTTTCTCCTCTTCTATATATATTCTCCCCATGTATTGGGCATTGGTCACCACAGATTGCAGTCTGTCCAGGTGGGAAGGTGTCCTGGGACTGAGCTCTGATCAGGGTTGTTGAACTCTGGAGGAATCCAGACTACCGATCAATGTCTTGGAACTTTGGGCGATCAGGCTGTGCCTTGATCACTGGACAGATTGACTTTGGGGGCTCCTGGTACAGATCCAGTCAGACAATGCCATGGGGGTGGCCTATGTCAATCACCAGTGCAGAACAAAGAGTGTGTTGGCAGCCCTAGAAGTAGCCGACATCCTCCAGTGGGAAGAATGCTTAGTTCGGGCCCTCTCTGCTATACACAATCTAGGAGTGGAACACTGGAAGGTGGACCATCTCAGTCAACAGGCGTTGGATCAAGGGGAGTGGTCCCTTCATACGGACGTATTTCATCAGCTATGTCTCCGGTGGGGCATCCCTGGGTGGATCTGTTGGCGTCCCGGCTCATCAGAAAGGTACCAAGGTTTGTGGCAAGGTCACGGGATCCTCTGGCAGACGCCACAGGCGATTTGGTGGCCCCGGGGGGCCAGTATCCTCTGATCTATGCCTTTCCTCCTCTCAAACCTCTACCATGGCTTCTGTGCAGGATCGAGGCCGAAGGGATTCCAGTCATTCTAGTGGCCCTCGACTTGCCTCATCCCTTGGAGACTGCCTCTCAGGGAGAATCTACTGTCCCAAGGGCCGATCTTCCATCCTGCTTTACAGTCCCTGGCTTTGACGGCCTGGCTGTTGAAAGCCAGAGGCTGAAAGGTAGAGGTTTCCCTGGGTCGGTTATTCCGACACTGCTGAAGGCTAGGTAGTCTACCTCTAGGAAGATCTACCATCATATGAGGAAAGTGTTAATTTCATAGTGTGAGTCGAGTCTTTTTTCGGTGACTCATGCCCCATGTCCATTGTTCCTTCCTAAGGTAGTCTCTAATATCCATTTGAATGAACACATTGTGTTGCCTTCCCTGTGTCCCAGGCCTAGACATCCTAAGGAATTTGCTTTGCATACCTTGGATGTGGTTTGGGCAATCCGGGTGTATTTGGCAGTCATGGAATCCTTTTGGAGGTCAGACTCCCTTTTTGTGATCACTAACGGGCCAAGAAAAGGGCTGTCTGCTTCTTTTGCGACCATTTCCAGATGGATCAAACAGACGGTGACTCAGGCCTATTCTATTAGGGGTTAGGTTCCTTGTTTTCCTGTACTCTACTCGGGCCCTTAGTGCTTCTTGAACCTTGGGACTTCTGTCATCAGGCGTCAGTGGAGCAGGTCTGCAAGGCAGCCACTTAGTCGTCGGTGCACACTTTCACAAAATACTACAAAGTGAATCTGTGGATGCTTCCTTTGGCTGCAAAGTTTTGCAGGCTGCTGTTTAGAGGGTCTTTTCCCTCTTTGGGGGTATATTGTTCAGGTTGGGCTCCAGTTGTTGTTTTTTGTTGAGCTCTTGTTTACCTGGTTAGCTATTGTGTTAAGCCTTTGGATTGTTTTGTTGTCCCAGCCCTCATGTTTGGCACTGCTTGAGGACATCCCTGTGGTTCTGAATAATGGAGAGCTGTGTCCATCAATCAGGGCCAGATTAACGTAGGGGCTATTGGAGCTGCAGCTCCAGGCCCCTACCTTTATATAAGCCCCGGGTTGGCCATATTCACTGTTACCGCTCTTCTGTCACTTGTAAACACAGAAGTCTGGCTTCTATGCTCGCTTCCCCAGGCAGCTCCCTCAGAACCTCCCCACACAGCACGAAGGCCGGACAAGGAGGGACAGTTGCCGATGCATGGATGTGTTTATGGGCTTCAGAGACAGCATCCCATGTTGAATTAGGCATGCATGGCTGCACCCTTCCTCCTCTGGGTGCATGCCAAGGCACACCCCTTAAGGCCCTTCAAAATCCTCAGCACCAAGCCCATGATGCTCTTAATCCGGCCCTGCCATCAATGAACGAAAGAGAAAATGGGATTTTTGACTTACCATAAAATACATTTCTCTGAGTTCATTGACGGACACACCCTCTATGCAGTTGTAATTCTTCTGACACTGCTTGTTACTAAACTGAAGGCCTTTAGCAGTGAGGGATAGTATACCACTTAGGACTGCCCATAGGCGTAGCCAAGTCTTTTTTCTTACTAGTGTCCTACTCCTGTAGGGGGCAATATAACCCTGTGGTTCTGAATAATAAAGAGATGTGTCTGTCAATGAACTCAGAGAAATGGATTTTACTGTAAGTTAAAAATCCAATTTTTTTGATCTTTTACTTTGAATTTGGGGTCTTTTAGAGGACCAGACATACTGTATTGTTTTCACAAGGGATGTTTAAAAAAATGTTTTAAAGCACCCCAGACCCCTTGTGCACGCATGCAGTAGTGAGCATATATGTAGGTCATGCCCACATATGTGTTCGCACCACACATGTGAGGTATCTTCTGTAATTCTAAACTGGTAACCTTTTATCAGTTTATTAAAATCTTGGTGAAATACTACACTATGTGGATCTTCCTCTGTACTTTAATTTCCTCCATGGAATCTATCTTGGCTTAGGACATCGTGGTATATAAAGTTGGGCTCAGGCGTGTTCGAGTTTCCACATGCCCCATCCCGCCAGGAAGCCGAAAATGCACTCAGCTAATCATAGGCATTAAGACATTTCCCGATCCACAGCTGCACAGATCGAGAAATGTCTCACTGCCTGTAATTAGCGGAGTACCGTGTCGGCTTCCTGGCGGCATCTGGCATGTGAGAACTCGAACATGCCCAAGCCCATCTCCAGCGGTGCATATGGCTGCTATGCAGCAAGGCATCCTCGCAGGTTTTGTGGCCCTCCTTGTGGGATCAGAGCATCTGGTAAGGAGCTCATTTGCTCGCTTGTGGTGATTCCTTTTGGAAGCACTCTTTCTTTGGTGGTGCACATTATCATCATTTCTTCACGGCAAAGAAAGAGGGACTGCTGAAGTTTAGTAAATATGAGCACCTTTTTGCAATATATATATATATCGTTTTTTTTTTTTTTTGCACAGTGTTAGCACATTTTATATGGACTTTATTTGAACAGATATGTCAATTCAGGATGAGTTCATCATATGTTTAATGCACTTTAAATGTGTATCCTATGTGATTTATTATCTTATACCTTGCACAAGGATAGCCCACTTTTTATTGTTTGGTTGGGGTATATAATATGTTTTGTTTTGTTTTATTTATTTAAAGTATATTTTTTCTTTAAAAAATTGTGTTTGAAAAATCGCTGCACAAAAACCGCGTGACATAAGAAATTGCAACGACCACTAGGGGTCTATGGTAAAAAAAATGTATAATGTTTGGGAGTTGTAAGTAATTTTCTAGCAAAAAATGCAGATTTTTGCTTGTAAACAACAAGTGTCAGAAAGAGGCCTTAAGTGTGAGTTACTAATGTTTTTTAGCAAGCGTTACAGCTGTACTAAAATTAAAACCATCAATCAGATTTCCTCAGTCTGAGTTCTCAGTCACCCACTGCAGGCAGAATCAAGAAAGCATCTCACATGGACATCCTCCTGACTAAACTTTCATGAAGTTAAAAACTGTGTTACCGTGAATATGATCAATGAGAAGCTATTGGCTATGGCTAAAGTCTCGTACACAAGCAACGATTGTTGGCTGACCGATCGGCCGTCTTTTGTCCAGTGTTGTTGTGTTGGTTGAAATGTGCTCTAGACTGCACATGAATTTTTTCGGCCAACAACAACCAACTTCAGAAGTGATGTCATGTGCTGGTTTACTTTCCGTGTGTTTTTTCTTCTCTGAGCGTGTCCAGTCTTGCTCATCTGATTTTTGTCTGCCGAAATCTGTACTGACTGACGAACAAAATTTTATTGCATGCACACCAGATTTTTTTCGGCCGAAAAGTCGCAGTCGGTTGTCGGAAGCATCATGCTAACAAGCCGACAATCGGCCGATCGGACGTTGGCCAAAAATTCACAGCCAACAATCGTTGCGTGTGTACGAGGCTTTAGTGAAACAATAGCATGGCCAAGTTAGACAGAACTAAGGCCGCATGAGTGAAATGTTTCCTTCCACCCAATTTTGACCACTGAGGAGACATCTGTCACCTGTGTGGTGGCTGTAGGTGAGATATTATATTCGGACCACGACACCCACCTTCCATCCTTCCTCCTACATCCTTCACCTCCCTCCTTTCCCTACGTCTTATTCTTTTCACTCTATTACTTCATTTTCTCCAGAAATAGGTGACACCACTTCGTCACACAATCACAACACATACTGTACCATAGGCTCCTTTACTCGCAATGTTACATTACACTAGGCAAGCTGCCCTGGTGCTGGTATTCTATTAATCCTTTTTGGCACTGTAATGTGAATGTGATGGTTCTGCTTGATACTTGTACTTGTCATATAATATTTTAATATTTATTGGTGGCATTTTCTTTTATTTTGTGCAAATGTAATAAAACCTATTGAAAAAAAGTAGCAAACATACTCTAAACTTTTCAAAAACATTCCAAAATTGAAAAACAAATTTTGTATAACAGTTAGAGCCCATTCAGACTGGCGCGATCCGACTTCCAGGGGCGACTTTGGCGCGACTTGCACGGACTTCATATAATTGAAGTCAATGCAGGTTGCCTCCAGGTCGCCCCAAAGTAGTACAGGGCCCTTTTTCCAAGTCGGAGCGACTTGTGTCGCTCCTATTAGAACAGGTCCTGTGCTAATCAATGGCGAGCGACCGACCGCGACTTGGTCGCCTGACAAGTCGAGCTAGTGTGAATGGACCCTAACAGTTTAGTTTTGGTAACAGTTTAGTAATTTATAATGGAATGTATTTCATTGACATATTACATCACATCGTTTTTAAACCACCATTAAATTGTGGAGTTAGACATACAATGAGACTAATGTGCCCCAAATGTCTGCAGTGATTTTGCACTTCTTTGAATTTTATGATTTCTGCTCCTACATTTGGTGCAACATCTCTTTTCTCAAAACAGAAGGATGTATTTCTATTATGTCTTTTAAGTATTTGTGTCGCTTGTTCTGTAATAACCTCTTGACTTTGCTCTTCCGCAGAACAATAGATTATGCACTGTGGTTGCTGGAACAATTATCAGAAACAGTTCTTATCTAGATTGCACTGTGGGTTTCAGATCCAATGGAAAGCAATGCTTTTCAAAACAACTGAAAAGCTGCATAGCCCTTGATAGGAAATAATAGTAACCTAGGGGAAATGTGTAGATTTTAGTACCTTTGTTGGTTTCACTCTCATCCACAGACCACAGTGTACATGAATGGTATAAAAAAATATGTAAGAGCTTTCCAGAGTTTATAAAGTCTTTTTTTACAAACCTTTTTAAATGTCTGTACATTTTGCCGTGTCTGCTTTCTACTTGTACATCACTACTTTTGTTACTCAGCCTATTGTTTTCTGTTCTCTGCTGGTTTTAACACTTATAAGAGGCTACTTAGCCAGTTATTCATTGTGGTTCCTAAAAAAAAGTTAAACTGATTGTAAAGTCTCCTTTTTTTTTTTTTTTTTAACCACTTCTGGACCGGAGGGATTTGCCTCCTTATTGACCAGGCCATTTTTTGCGATTCTGTACTGCGTTATTTTAATGGACAATTGCGCTGTCGTGCAACGCTGTACCCAAATAAAATTGATGTCCTTTTTTCCCACAAATAGAGCTTTCTTTTGGTGGTATTTGATCACCTGTGTGATTTTTATTTTTTGCGCTATAAACAAAAAAAGAGCGACAATTCTGAATATAAAAAAATATTTTTCACTTTCTGCTATATAACATTCCCCAAAAAAATAAAAAAATCTAAATTTTTTAACATTTTAGGCCAATTTGTTTTCTACTAACTACGGGAAAGATTTATGTAATTTTTATTTATTTATTTTTTTACTAGTAATGGCAGCGACATTGCGGCGGACAGATCGGACCCCCTAACTGACATTTTTTACACTTTTGGGGGGACCAGGGACATTACTACAGTAATCAGTGCTAAAAATATGCACTGTTACTGTAATAATGACACTGGCAGGGAAGGGGTTAACTGTGGGTGATCAAGAGGTTAAATATGAGCCTAGGGGAGTGATTCTAACTGTATGTGGGATGGGCTTATGGAATAACCATAGAGACCTGTGATCCTGTATAGAAGGATCACAGGAGCTCTGTGATCATTCCACAGAGAAAAAGGTCAGCTGTGTTTACAACAGCTGACCGTCCTTCTCTCTCAGCGGGGAGCGATCGTGGGTGCCAGGTGGCAATCTGAGCCGCCTGCCCCGTGCAACCATGTCCCCGCTGCCAAATAGGGGCGGGAGCGCGCTGGCGACGGCATGCGCTCATCCCCTAGCTGCAGGCACGCGACCGACGTAGCCCTATGTCGGTCCACGCAGGAGGGCCAGCCTGCCACAGTATATCTGCGGCAGGCAGTCCGGAAGCGGTTAAATAACAAATATGTTATACTTTCCGCCTCTATGCAGTTGGTTTTGCACAGAGTGGCCCAAATCCTCCTCTTCTCGGGTCCCTCTTCACTGCTCCTGGCGCTCTGTGTTCATTCCAGAGAGAACAACAGTCTGCTGTGTTTACAACAGCAGACCCTCGTGCTCTCTCAGTGGGAAGCGATCGTGGGTGCCCGGCAGCACCTATAATGTAGATCTATACATTCAGGCTTGGTTCACACTGGTGCAGTGCAGGAACCACATGCGATTTGAATAGGAATCGCACCACATTCTTGTTCCATTTACATGCGATTCTGCAGCAGTCCGATTTGAGCCATTCATTCTGCATTCGCACCAAACTGGGGCAGGACCCTTTTTTTGTCCGCACCAGAATTGGACTGTGTTTTGCAAACTGATTGCAGGGTATCGGTAACTTAACATACACTCTGATCCGTTTGCATGAACAGGTTGCGATTTCAATGTGGTGCCAAATCTGCAGCAAAGTTGCACCACATCTAGATTGAACCAAGCCTCAGACAGGCATCTTTTGGCAATGTAAAAAGACTTTGCTCCTGCGCTTGAGGGGTTGTCATGCGATTTAGTTTCCTGGAGATACGACTCAGCTGTTATGGTCGTCGTTCCAGCTGTGCTGCCACTCTCAACAGGTCGGGGAAACCCAAATGAGACTCTAAAAAGAAAACTGTTTTAAAGGTAATGCGCTAGGCTGGTGCGCCCTCTGTACGTTTTCATTTTAGAGGCACCTTCTGGCATCTGACAAAGCACAACTGATCTTCCAAGAATTACTTTCATACAGTTCTCTTTTAGGTTCCCCCTCTCGCCAGCACCTCCCCAAACTTTTATACTCACCTGGCCACTTTAATGCCAGATCTATGATGTGCAGCCTAAAGGGAGCCACACAGCGGCCACTATAAACTCTTGTAGCCCTTGCTTCTTCTGAATATCCACAGTAAGATTATATTAAGACCTATGGAGAGGCCAACTATCATTGGAATGCAATATGAACGACCTTTCCATAGGAATGAATGGGGTTTTTCCACACATGCACAGGAGCAAGGGACCGTTTAGGAGAGTTGGTGGCTGTGTAACTCCCTGAGGGCTCCACATAAGTCTGGCAGCACTGTGGACAAGTGAGAGGTGAGCTTTTCATAATCGGCTGTCTGGATTTACATGGTATGAGGGATTAGTTTTAGAAAAACTTTCAAAGGTCTTCTTTCAGCAGTTTGTGATCTGTTTCACCATCAACAACGTAAGTGCAGTGCAGTATAGGACATACGCGCTGTTTTTTCATTCAGCACATGGAGCAGGTGTGAACCAGAAAATGTAGGAGGAGGGTCCCATTTTAGTACTCGTTGTAAGCAAAACTTTTTAGAATATCGCGTTTGGGACAGCATTATACTGTAATAGATGCCTACTGGAATAGAGTTTCAACAGCAAGTTTTTTTAAATCCACTACAAGCCTCTTTTGTTTTTTTTATTAAAACAAGTTACTATTAAGCCCACGTTCACATTGGTCCAATTTGACATGTGATTTAACATGTAAAATCGCATGTCAAATCTGAGCCAATTGCCAGCGATTGCATCGTCCGAGTCGGTGCGACACTGACTTTGCGGCACTGCACCGATTCCCAGAAGTAGCTTCTGTTCTACTTTTGGTGACTTTGGGGGGTGATTTCAATAGACATCTGTGCAGGAACCCGCACAGATGTCTGTAAAATCACCCCCAAAGTCGGACTGAAATGCCGGCTTGAAATCGTGCGAACTGAACTCGCACGATTTCAAAGCGGCCTCAGTGTGAACCTAGGCTTAAGAAATATCTGCAACCTATTGTAGAAATACTTTTTAGGTGAGAAACTGCTAAAGTTTACTGTTTGCATAAATGTATATTTAACAAACGTTATGTATTAATCATTTAAAGATACATTTTAAGTTGTGAATTCCAAATTTAAACAATGGAAATTTGTGGACCACTCTATGGGCTCATGTTGATGGATGCAGGTCAGCAAAATTCCATTGGCCATACTGAGCAGTACACATGGTGGTTTGGAAGCTGCATCTGACATGCTTTGCATTGCACTGCATTTCTTTGGACACATCTTGTCCCACTGAAGTGCATTTACCGTGCAGGCAAAGCAAGTTAAGTGTAGTCTTTTCTTGTCAAGTGCTGCGCTTTCCATTAAAACACAAATCCATCTGCGTTTGAATAGCAATCACACCATTTGAAAAGAATGTTTGTCATGCATGTGTATGAAAAATGTATTAAACTGAACATTTCCTATTTCTAGTAACCCAAAAGCTTTCAACTGTCATTTCATATTGTGCAAAATTGTTTCAAAATTGTGCAAAATTTAAACTGAAACTGTGATTCTAATTGGTTGCTGTGGACTGCAAGAATTTTCCTGTTGCACACTGTCATGCATTGGCCCCGTAGCTGTGATTGACATGCTTTGATGTTTGATAAAGACAGTCCCAGGTCCTAAAGATGTCTATTTAGAAATGCCTTAATTATTCACTGAAAAGCACATAAAAATATAAACACAATATATCTCTAACATTATGCTATATTTATTTATTAGAATGCTACACTGTGAATGGGGGTGATTACCGAGGGACACAGAGCCAGACATCCTTGGACTGTGGGAAGCCTTGCCTCTACTGGAACGAGACCTTTCAGCATCCATACAACACTTTGAAATACCCTAATGGAGAGGGAGGTTTGGGAGATCACAATTACTGCAGGTATGAATGCAGCCTATTCTATATCATATTTATAAATTGTTTTCTTGCCCTGTATTATCGAAGTTGCATACATAAAAAGTGCTGGCAAAACATTTACCCTACACTGTGAACCATTGGAAACCGCCTTACAGCACGAACTCAAGCTAAGGTATAGTTAGCAGTTGTCTGCTAAAATGATAAACACTGCAGGCAAAATTTTTCAATTCAGTTTCATAAAATAGTATCTTTGTAAGGACATTTCCCCCACTAGTGGAAAGCTGTGGATCAAAGGAAGGCTTTCTGTCTTGAAACCTGTGGTACTGCAAAGGAGCCCATCAGGGAAACTCAGTGGGGCTACCTTTTCTGGTGTCCTCCTTCAATGCATAATAAATGGGACCAGAACAAAGATGCATGAGTTTATATAGCTGCTGGTGGCAATGAGAGGATGGGCTGGCACAAGCATGTCAATGATTGATGGGCATTACCAGATTTAGACATTGGGGTGCCCGGGGCACTTCAAATTGGGGGGGCCCTCTACATAGAAATTAATTTATAAGACAAATAAAAAAGTGAACTGAATTTGACCAATCTGGGATTTTGGATACAATTTGCTAACAACGTTTTATTCTATTCAAGATCTGGGAGTGTCAGATTCACTTCTTGATGGGGTTGGGGATGTTGCCTGGCACTTTCCAACATCTTTTAAACTTTCCCCTTGTCCCTCCCACTTGTCTCTTGTAAACAAGGCAATAAATTCCATGACACAGTCATGTAAAATCGAACATCTTGAATATTAAAATAATATGAGATGTTGAAATGTAAAACATCTGGCAAAAGCCCTCATCCCTTTCTTTGCCTCTGAAGTCAAACTTAACTTCTCCGTATCCTAACACCCCCACGCACTTTGTTAATTTTTGTAATAATAAAATGTTTTTATAATTATTACATCTTTTTATGAAGGAAGTCTGGGACCCCTCTAGTAGGGGGGCCTGAGGCAATTGACCCCTTATAAATCCGTCACTGGTGATGGGCACAGAAATGACTAGGAAGAAAGGTGGGCTTGGCATTTGTCGATACGGTTTTTGGCACAATTCAGCTCCCCACTAGGTTTCGACAAGTGACATTTTAAGTGGCAGAAGCTGGCAAAAGGATGATTACCTAAAGAGTGTGCATCATTAAAGTGGTTGTAAAGGCTGAAGTTTTTTTACCTTCATGCATTCAATGCAAGAAGGTAAAAAAAACCTTCTGTATGCTGCTTCTTCCACAGCCCCCCTATGAGTCACCTGAGCCCCTTCTCGATCCAGTGATGTGCACGGGAGCCCTGGCTGTCCCTGGTCTCTCTTTCCTCATTGGCTGAGACAATCGCAGCCTGTGAGCCAATGAGAAGGGAGCGGGACCAAACCACCACTCTATGTACTTATAGACCCATAAGGCGCGCATGCACCAGTGCCCCCATAGCAAGTGGCTTGGTATTGGGAGCAGGGGTTAAGAGGGAGGAGCCAGGAGCGACGGCAGGGGACCTGAAAAGATATTGGGGGCTGCCTGAGAAATTGAATAGTCAGTTCTTTAGGACAGTACCTTCTCTCATTGCCCGTCATAGCCCTCTTCTCTTTTGGAACGGTCTAATTATTTTCTGTTCTATCTCAGCTCCTCCACTCTTCCCCTCACCCTCATTTGGTTCATTCACATGGAATCACTAACCTATTTCCTTTACAGGTTTATTTGTGGGATTTTT
This sequence comes from Pelophylax lessonae, assembly GCF_965119305.1. NCBI lineage: Eukaryota > Metazoa > Chordata > Amphibia > Anura > Ranidae > Pelophylax > Pelophylax lessonae. The sequence continues at coordinate 211,993,644 of NC_138768.1, read as the reverse complement.
CCAATTCTGTGAAGTGCCATATTTCTTATTGCCCTCTTGACTGTTTATTGTACTTCACATGGTTTTTTCTTATTAGCTCTCCAATTGCATACCGGTGAGTTCAGTATGTTTCATGGATACCCATTACTTGGTGCTATCAGTTTGATAGGATTGTGTAAGATGATCAGCACTGATTTTTGCCAAGCTGGTCTGAGCCCTTGTTTTGATTGATTTGTTAGACTTTTGTAGGCATTATTCCATGACACTACTGCTCTCCACCGGTTTTGCCCTTTTTGCAGTCTGAGCACAGAGCACATGAGGGCAGCAAACAGTTCATATGTTGTTGCTGTCCCATGGTGTTACTCTGCTCAATAACTGGATTTCAATCTGCTCCTTGTATGCCATAAATCTTTATTGGTTCAGATCATTTATGATGGGGAATTTCTGCAGCGGATGCATGTGGTGTGCATGTTTTTAGCGACTATGTAGTCAATTTTCTATGGTGGTGTGGTGGAAGGTTTTTTGTTTATTTTAGCTCCCTTGTTCCTGGATTCAATAAACGTATATTTTTTACTTGGAACTCCGTGGGTGCGTTTTTTGGAAAAATGACTCAATCTATAGCTCTATACTCTATAGTATATGGCGCTTTTGGGCATTTTCTGATGTATGTCCTCTCTTTTTCTATATACTCTTCCCCTCACCCCCCTACATAATATGTTATGGGGATGAGGGGCAGCTCTTAGTTTGCTGGGGCTATTGACATCACATCTAACATGTCGGTGCCCTGCGGCATTTTTAGGGCATTTGGATGTCTACAAAAGGGAGGCATTTACAGGTAAATAACATGCATAAATATATTAAACACGCATATATTTATATGGGAAGATTTCTGTTGAAATTAATGGTCTGGCCTCAGGGTATCTTTAACTAGACTTTTTAACTTATGTTGCATGTACCAGTCTTTGACCCAGTGTTATAATACTAATATTACAAAAGCTGGTATATGCAATATAAGAAGCTGCCATTCTAGTATACCAGTCCATTCCTTCTGGTGCCGGGCAATGCTGATTGATTTCCAAATACCAAATGAAGGCTGCTTGCATCACTAATCAGGACTGGATTCCGCCAAGACAGATTGCTGTATGGCAGAGGCAAACCATTGCGCACAGCGTTACTGCCAATAAAATGAATAATAAAAAAGAATAATGTTGCTACTGTTTTATCACAGGACCTAGTTTCTTCCTAGACATCGCCTGGATTATTTACTGTAATGGCTGTGTGGCCGTGTATGTGCCTGCAGAGCTGGCAACTGCAATTGGCAAACACAAAGCTGCCAACTGAGCAGCGGGAAAAAAGTGATATTTTTAGATCACATCTTGGCATCTAACACTGACTACAACATTATATGACAGTGTGAACTTGTACAGACAGAGAAACAGAGCTATTCTACTCATATGTTTTTGGCCTAATGTCTTGTGCCCAGTATGTGGTCTAGATTACCTGTCTGAATAATACAGCCTGCAGCTTTAGATGTGGTATAGATATCAGTCATTGACATGGCCTATGTGATAAGGATTAATAATGCTTTTGGCTTCTAAAACTGGTATAACAGGTGAAGTTTACATCCTTATCAATGACATATTATTGGACCATCATACTCCAAGTGTAGTGTATGGTACTTTGGCCATTTCATTGCAGCATGCACACACAGGTGTCTCCTTAGCAGCTGGCTTGCTAAGTAGATGCCTGCAAATAGGAGGGGGTAGCTTGTGGCTTGGGGACCAGCTAAACACAAAAAAGGGACTATAAAATAAAAAAAAAGGTAAATCATACCATATGGATATTCCGCCTCCCCAGTTAAAAAGAAATGTAGTTTAATATCACGTTAACTATATAGCCCCATTTCACAGGGGGTGGGATCCCCAGCTTGGCTGAGTGCAGTGGCTTGATGACAGGTCCGTGTTCACTCCACTTATGCAGAGTATAAATATGTGCTAACTAAACCCCTGTTTTTAACACAAACTAGTAGACAGGTTAATTTGATTGGTAGCAGGCTGGCTGGTGAGTTGAGCTGGGAATTTTCTTTGGTTTTGTTCTACATGCGTTGCCCTTCCATGTGCTCCTTGCTGCAAAGGCCAGCTATAGGTGGAGGCAGTGGCCTTTTGTTTGTGCTTATGCAGAGTGGAAAAGGACACAGCTTGGTCTACGTAGTGGATAGTTGGTTGTAAACGGCCTGGCTGTCCGTTTACACCCAACTGCCGGTCAATCCCATCCAGCTAATCAGAGAGGAATTGACCCCCTTCTGTTTGTTTATATTGGATCAGACTGAAGGTAGACACAAGTCCGTTTACCTCCAACTGCCCATAGAGGAGAATGCGGGGTCCGATTGGGTACATCTAAAAAACTGTACTAAAACTAAATGTACTGTTCTTTGACCGTAACACTCACAGAACTCCTAGTTTAATTTGTTCTGTGCCTCTATGCCAAACTCCCACTGTGCTGGTGCCAAAAGCTACCACTGCGATTTTACTGCATTGGAAAATCCATGTCTGCTGTAGATGAGCCCTGAAAATCTTGCATTGATTTTGAGACTTTTCTTTTGTACGATTAGTAAAAAACTGCCACAATCCAATATTTTATTAAAGGCAGCTGTACATATCCAAATGTTGCCTACTCCTATGCTCTTGTGTATATTACAGCGCTTCTGCAATCCTTAGTAATCCCATGTAACATACCAACATAACACTATCAAAGCATTTTACTATTATAGTTCCCTTGATTCCTTATAAGCTCCATCTCATCACTTGTCCTCTCCTCCTAAATCCTTGCTTTGGCTTCGCTGAACCTAAAAGGTTTTTAATACCTCTTGATTTACTCTGTTAGGAATATTGCATCACAATCCCGTAAGTTTCCATAGCAGTGTGCTGATTATGTACACCAATGAGATGGGATTGCATCTTAGAAAACTTAAGGTATCATTCATCAGCATAAAATTAAGTAGACTATAATACATATTTAGGAAGTATAATTGCAATCATAGAAACCAAACACATATGAGCAATTTGCTTTGCTCTTCAATACTCTGAATATTTTTATAATTATTTGTTTTCCTATATTAATAGTGTATATATATATGATGTGCATATTATATCTAAAGCATCACAATTATAGAAACATTGCAGAATATACACTGCTCAAAAAAATTAAAGGAACACTTTTTAATCAGAGTATAGCATCAAGTCAATTAAACTCCTGGGATGTTGATCTGGCCAGTTAAGTAGCAGAGGGGGTTGTTAATCGGTTTCAGCTGCTTTCGTGTTAATGAAATTAACAACAGGTGCACTAGATGGGCAACAATGAGGCAACTTCCAAAACAGGAATGGTTTTACAGGTGGAGGCCATTGACATTTTTTTCCCTTCTAATTTTTCTGACTGCTTTCCACTAGTTTGGCATTTGGCTAGGGTCAGTATTACTACTGGTAGCATGAGGCAATACCTAGACCCTATATAGGTTGTACAGGCATTCCAACTCCTCCAGGATGGCACATCAATACGTGCCATTGCCAGAAGGTTTGCTGTGTCTCCTGAGCATGAAAGAGATTCCAGGAGACAGGCAGTTGTGCTTAAAGAGCTAGACAGGACCGTAGAAGGCTCTGCTCTTTTATGCAAGGAGGAACAGGATGAGCAGTGTCAGAGCCCTACAAATTGACTTCCAGCAGGTCATTGGTGTCAATGTCTCTGACCAAACAATCAGAAACAGACATAATGAGGGTGGCCTGAGAGCCCGACATCCTCTAGTTGGCCCTGTGCTCACTGCCTGGCACCATGGAGCTCGATTGCGTTTGCCATTGAACACCAGAATTGGATGGCCTTCCACTGACCCCCTGTGCTTTTCACAGATAAAAGCAGGTTCACACTGAGCACATGTGGCAGACGTGAAAGGGTCTGGAGAAGCCATAGAGAATGTTATGCTGCTTGTAACATTGATCAGCATGTTCAGTGATGGTCTGGGGAGGCATATCCATGGAGGGACGCACAAACCTCTACAGGCTAGAGAATGGCACGCTGACTGCCAGTAGGTATAGGGATGAAATCCTTTGACCCATTGTCAGACCCTACACTGGTACAGTGGGTTTTGGGTTCCTCTTGGTGCATGACAATGCCCGGCCTCATGTGTCGAGAGTATGCACCCAGTTCCTAGTGGATGAATTAACACCATTGAATGGCACCTACCCTTGCCTGACCTAAATCCAATAGAACAGCTCTGGACATTATGTTTCAGTCCATCCGACGCCGCTAGGTTACACCTCAGTCTGTTCAGGAGTTCAGTGATGCCCTGGTCCAGATCTGGGAGGAAATAGTAGTCTCATTAGGAGCATGCCCCAACGTTGTCAGGCATGCATACAAGCATGTGGGAGCCATATTTTGAGGACCATTTTGGGTTGAGTACCATATTTTGAGGACCATTTTGAGTTGCTGCAATGAAATTTCAGCAAAATGGACTAGCCTGTTGCATCATTTTTTCACTTTGATTTTGGGGGTGTCTTTGAATTCAGCCCTTTGTAGGTTGATAATTGTCATTTCCATCAAACAATCTTTTTGTTCCTAAAACATTACCCAGTCAATACCAGTATAGATATCCAGCATTATATTTGTTGCGATCTGATGTGTTTTCAAAGTGTTCCTTTAATTTTTTTGAGCAGTGCTTATTGTAGATATGAGTGATATAGGACCACCAACAATTCAGTTAAGTTGGACTGGCTGTGTTTTACAAGTACTGTGTTGATTATTGAGGCATATTACACCTTTTAGTTACTGTGTGCCTAGTGAAGTGTAGGAAATAACTGAATCTTCATATAATTAAGATACAAAAAGCTGACCCATATTCTGGTAAAGACATTTTTAAAAAACCTTAAACCTACACTTTAGTCAAACGTGAACATTTTAATTTAAATTCGCTCATGGGTAGCCATTTGTTCTATCCTAATATCCAAGCTATGAAGGTGGTTACCCCGATAGCTGAATTCCTTGTACTGCCAGCATATTTTTCAAGCCCAAGCCACTAAAACTACAGGACAAATTTTCCTGGGTTCTTTAGCTCTCACAGAAAGTTGCACAGAATAGTAGACATGCCAAGAGGCTGCAGTCCTGCTCAGCCTCACTCAGAAACACTGTGAAAAGCCTTCTCAATTTGGCTGAATTATATAAAAGTCATATGAAAGGCGAGCTGTGTGAGATGTTGGGCTTCAACACAGCTGTAACATTTCCTAACAGCATCAGTGATGTACTAATGAAACCTCACGTTGCTCTGAGGTGTTCTAACATCAAGGCAAAACTCTACTTTTGTTGAGAAAATAAACATTCAGCTGTAAGGAGCTATAAAAATTTCAAGCATTTTGCAACTTTATAGAAAATGTCTATTCTTCTCTGTTCCGAAGATGTTAATGTGAAACCTATCATGCCTTTACTGAAAATGACTGACAAGTTGGAGATTCTGTCTTCTATGTCTCTACCTGAGTAGTCTTGGAACTCTTTGAAGGTATATTATTTAGCTGACAATTTTCCATCTGAATTCTTTTATTTTTCAATTGAGGGATTTTGGGCAGGAGGTGGTCAACAGGGATACCCACTGAGTGAGACCCATACAGTGTATGGCCAGTTGTGTACATAAACAGTATACAGAACAGCCACAATATAGTATAATAGCAAGGAAGGAACAATTTATGGCAATTTTAGCAAATGAGAGTGGCAGAATTTTAAATAGGAGTCCAATTTAGAAAAACAAATTTAAAAATGGCAGGGAACTTTACCTTCACCTTAACAAGTGACCACATTGGAAGATTGCCAGCAGGAAATCCAATTCCTTATGTTCTGGTGACAACAATACCGTTACACAAGGAAACCACAAAAAAAAAGAAAATCCTACCCAACTCTATGCTCGATTGAATAAAACAGGATTGGTTAAAAATACACATTATCAATATTACTAGCCTGCTACTAAATCAATTTCAAGACAATTCTGCTACTTCCTTTGGCAAACTTATACAGGGCTTAAGTCTGAGAGAAAATGGAGGGTACAGCATCTCAACAATTGCTGTAGTCATCTCATACAAGCTTTTCACTTTCTAAAACTGAATTGGCCCTTGGAAAAAAAAGCTTACTTACTCTAACACGCCAAAGGCATTTCATTACTAACTATGGAATTGGTTTTTGGTGAAGTCTTATATAACAGAATATGGAGAATGGATCCTTTCTCCTTTCTAATATCAAAGCCATGCAGTTAGGTACATTTTTACAATGCCTCTAACTTTGTGGGTAGTATATTCTGAAAGCTTTTCTCTGGGGTCCTCTTATAAGAGAAATTAACACTCTTAAACCATCACCTTGGAATCGAGGCACATAGTTATTGGAAACAGTTAAGGAGGCTGGGAAGTGTTTTATAGAGAAGTGTTTTATTTTGAGTACTTTAATTTGCCTGTACTCATGAGGAACTAACTTAGGTAATAAATTGCTTAATTATGGCTTATAATGTCTTCCAACATTGTTAGATAGTTTCATGAAGTTGGATCATTTGAGTTTGGCTTTTTCCTCTTACTGTATCTGTGGCCATTGTGAATGTACTGCCTAAACGTGCAGAAGAGCATTCCCTAACATCTGTAGGTGCTTTAAGTGACAGTTTTGGTACAAAAGGAAATATTGGTATGGTTTGCTCTACCACTAGAACACGGCTCGCCAATTCCTCTTAAGATTGCATCTGACAACTTGGTGGACGTTAACCCAAAAAGTCCACAAAGCTTTGCAGATTCACAGTTTTAGGGGACACTGAAACTAAGGTAGCAGAATCGTACTTGGAATTAATTTTTTCCTAGAGAGGAACACAGGGGCTGCCATCGCTGCCCTTCTTTTAAAAACAATTGTCTGGCTTATATGCTGATCCACTATAGTGACACTCTGGCACCCATGCTTTCTATTGACCCAGAGCAAGTATGCAAATCAGAGAAGTCAGAGTAATGTTAAAATGTCTTCTCTGCATACTTTTTCCAAGTCTGTAACTGTCACCCTCCTTGTCAGCGCCTTTACGTTTTGTCCCACATTAAATGAATGGATTGCGGAAGCACCAGAATGGAAAAAAAGGGCATGCAGTGTTTTTTTTCCAATGTAGCACACAGTAGCTTGAGGTGTGCCCCAACGCATGTATGTGCGTTGGTGGTGCATTGGGGTGCCATTCAGAATGATTGACCAAATAATAACACATGCAATGTGCATTGCAGTAATGCTTGTTACTGCAGTGCACTGGAATAGATATGTGTAAAAGCGCTCTTAACGCCAGACAAAGCCGATATTTCTCTCAATACAGAATTTCTTTAAACATAAAATTATGAAGTAGTAGACATGTGCAGTTTGTTTCGTTCCGAATAAATATTCGGACAATTTTTTTGGTATTCGGAGATTCGTATATATCCAAATCCCCCAATTACAGTACAAACAAATTTTACTGAATTCTCAGAATAACGAAACAAAATTTGTCAGAATTTCCAAAGTTAAAATTGAATTTCGACTCAAAATTTACATTGAATTTCATTTGAATTCCAACTGTAAACATGTTGTTGAAATCAAAGACTGTGTGTGTGTTATTAGTGTATCATTTCGAAATCATGCTGTTTTTGTTAAGCCAAATATGATTTAAAGAGTCATAATAATCATTTGATGAAGATTTTTCTTTTGTTCGTTCACTTTGCTAGTGTAATATTGATAAAAAGAAACCAGTAAAATATAAATATTTAAAAGCATTTGTATTAGACTTTATTTTTTCTCAGCTGGCTAAAACTTCTGCACAGTATTGTACATAGTAAAATGTTGAAAGTAAGATACTACTTTTATTATTTATAATATTTCGCATTATTAAAATAAACGTATTATTAATAAAAACAGGATAAATGTGTATAAATAACAATCAGATGTTTGGTTACTCAGCTGCCGCATTCGAATTGAAAAAAAATCTAACATTTTCGATTCGACCGATTCAAAATTTATCGATTCAAATGTTTTGAATCGAGAAAAAATCGGTAATTTAGAAGAAAATTTGAAAAATACATAGAATTTCCGAAATACGAATCCCGAATATGAATTTAACAAAACAACATAACTAGATTAATGCATCTAAACAAAACAAAACAATTTTTTTTCGTCATGCACATGTCTATAAAGTACGGTAGTTAGCTTCTAATTGTGTCATATAAAAATCTTTTACTTTGGTCCACAAAGTACTAGACATTTTCATGCATTAATAGAAAATGTACCTGATTGTTTCCTGATATAAACTGCTTTCACATACATGGTGCATTCTACAACCATGTACTGAACTGAGGTATGGAATGCTGAATCAAATCATTCCACTTGAATAATAAAAATATCTCCTTAAATTTAACGTAGCTGGCAGAACAATGGCTAGGTCTGCTTTTTATATACTGATACATCAAAAGCTGCATATTCCTCATGCCAATCATACGTTTATCATTATACATCTCTTTTATCTGTTGCTCTTTGTTTTGTGAATTTGTTGGCCCACACCACACACATGGAATTCTGTACATATGAGGGTGCAGAGACAGATTGTGCAGGCCTTCTAGCAGAAGAAAAATGAGCTCTGCTGTTGCGTCACTAAGATATGTGAAGTATGAAAGGTAGTTAGTTAATACTTCACACCTTTTGTTAGCAAAGAATCTTCAGTACATTTGATAAGCACACATATGGTGCACACCCAAACTTCACACGCATTCTGTAGCTCAGAACTCCTCACACTGGAAACCTTCCCACATACAGCACACATTCTTGCATCACCCACTGGCAGATTGCTACCATTATCCAAGACAGTTAGAAAAGGAATCATAGAAAAGGGAAAAAATCATTTGTTTTTGTGTAAATAAAGTATAAAAAATATTTAGAATTGCACAAAAAGTGCTTGAAATAATAGGTAACATTACACATCTCTGAATGTTAAGAATGGTGGGCACCAGTCACTTTATTGGAGGTTTTTGTAGAAGTTATGGCAATAGTGTGCAACAGGAGTTAAAGTGGGACTACAGGCAATTTTTTTTATTTTGGATAGAGCAAGGGAGGGGTATAACCCCTGTCAGATTTTGTTTCGTCATGTACCATTGCAGGGATTTCCCTTTCACTTCCTGTCCTATGGCCAAAAAGGAAGTGAGAGGAAATCCCTGTAAATTAAGGGAATTCCTTGGGGATCCCCAGGTCACCAGAGCTAGTGTCCCCAATGGAAGTTTTCCCCTGTATTACTTTTCTGGGAACAACCCAGAATTTTGGTTTTTCTTGTCCTTTCACTTTCAATGAAAATGGTAAACAGAAATAAAAATTAAAATTGTCAGTTCAAAATTTAAAAATAAATTGTTAGGAAGTCCGTGTAAAATAAAGTCCAGTGATGTAATGGGCAATATCACCTACACAGAGCAGCTCTTCTCAGGAGTGAGGAAAACTCTGGAAAAGATACAAAAAACAGAAAGCGCTCTAAGTGTAGACAAATGTAAGCAAATTGGAGTAATAGTTACAACTCACAAAAGCCGATGATAATCAGGCTTTAGACAGGGCTAAAAACGATACTCCTCTTGGTGATGCCATCCATCCACTCAAAGTATGCGACCGGGATACTACATTCCGTCACGGAGAAAAAAAGCCAGATATCTCCTGTGAGCTTCCGGGTCCCAGGCAAGGCCGTGATGAGAGGAGGAGTAATGCGTGTGGCGTCACTGGAGAGCTTGTTGCAACACGCCATGTTTCTGAGCATGCGCAAGGTCCCGAATGGGCATGCTTGCTCTTTCATCAAGTGTATCTGATACACCTGATGAAAGAGCTCACATGCCCATTCGAGACCTCGCGCATGCTCAGAAACGCGTCGTGTGGCAACAATGGGTTCACTAACAATTTACACTGCCACAAAAGAATAGCTACCTTTTAAGTAACTTTGTTAAGGATAGTAATTCTTAAGACAATAGTTTACTTGCTCATTATCAGCCAAACCAGCTTCCCAATACATTGAAGTTTGGTGGACATCTTTCTGGATACAGAGCCTGGAATGCAGCTGTGCAAAGTTCAAATCTGCAGTTTTCATGCAATCACTTCTGCTGTCCTTCATACAATGTAACTGTTTGGCAACCAAAATAATATTATATGTATCCACTTAATCGGTCTCAGACTGGGCTACCAAGAACCAATAAAGAAAATGGTTATGTACCCTTGCAAAGGCTCGTTATGTGAGGGTGGGTATGTGGAATGCATTTATAATGTGACGTTGTTTGAGGAGGCCAAGTTGTACCCTTGCTCCAAGGGGGCTTAGGAGCCCGGTAATTTAGATGTCATTATTACAAAAGTGGTCTTAAATGTCCTTGATAAAGGATGTTTTTGACAACTTTCAAAATGTTAGGCATTTAGTTTTGAGGCATGGCAACACATTATGTGGAGTTATAGATAATAGAGAAATGAGACTGATCTGATTTCTTATTGTACATAACTATGAACAAATGATACTCCTTGCTGTTTTGTTTTGAGTCCCAACATCCATTTTGAAAGCAAACCCCTACTTGATCCAAAAGCAATATTGTCACCTGCATACTTTCTGCATTTATCATGGCGTTTCAATAACTTTCATTTCTCTTTAACTCTGGTCTCTAAAGCAATTGATTGGGTCTCAGGTCAGAAGTTCACCACTTATGTTCTCCCTTTTACGTCAGTGTAGCTTTTAAATTGTCTAAAGCCTATCCTGCACCGTTCTTAATAAATAAATCTGCAAGAAACAGATTTCAGTTGTGAAATCATAATGCGTGAATGATGTGAAATTCAAAACATGACAGAAAATGGAGGCCAATATGTTTAGTTTTTTTGTACACTCCAACGACTTTGTGAATTATAACTGGTCTTAGTGCCTCCGTTTTTACAAAGTTAATTTTAGGTTAAATAGCTATTTAAAGCTAGTTAAGAGGATTAATAAGAAAATTAAATATTTGTTGGACTTGACAAAAGGCTGAAAAATGCAATCACTCTATTGTAGAACCGCATATGGGTTACAGCGTGCTGTTTCCATTATGTTTGCTCAATGTAGTATTACATAAAAATAAGTGGCAGGTTCGCTCTGATGTTTAGTAAATGTTAAGCATTAATAATTACAGAAAATATGTATGTAACTTTAATGCAGTCAAACAATCCAAAATACTCCCCCATGCAATGCCCACCATGTGCCATAATGCATTTATTGCTTTTCGTTCTTTAATAGATTTTTATGGATTCACCCGCTGAAAGCTTTAATTGCTCTATTTTCTCTACGAGTGAATGATTTAATATTCCTTTGCTCATTATTTACTTAAGTTTGGTGCAGTGCTGTGAGACTTGTTTAATATAAAATACTGGAAAACTATCTGTTACATGTCCCTTTTTCCTCCTTTTTTCACCGGCAAAGGCAGGATTTATTGACATTTCGGTTGAATTTGCGATCAATAGGACAAAATAGCTGTGTAAAGAATAAGCAATGGTCTTTAATAAATGTATGTTTAGGAAAAAATCCATGCCACTTTAAAATGTACAGCAACTGAAACAAATTGCCTTATGTTGCCATTGTTGTCAATCATAGTAGATGACCCTTGACAGGAATTGCCTATCTGCAAGAGCATTTAGTATGTTCTTGAAGGTGGCTATGGGATTTAAAGAAAGCACTAGGAACTCCCACTTGAGCTAGGGGTGTAAGTGGAGAGAATGGGGGGATGGTAATGTGATGCACTTGTGGGCGTGACCAAAAGTGGGCATGGTCAATAAAGGGGGTATTGTTAAAAGGTATATGGCTTGCAGTGTGCCACCTTTTCTGCTTTGTTTAGGTGAAATATGGGCTGTATGTACACTAAAGAAGGAGCTAAATAATCCCCATTGGAACCAGCAACAGTTGCCCTCAGCATTAGTGTCTGTGACAGCAAAAATAACCCACAGCATTCATGTCTGTGATTACCTTGATAACCCCCAGCATTGTTGCCAGTGGCTGCATGAAAAACCCTCAGCATTGGTGTCCATGACCACAATAATAACCCCTAGCATGTGTCAGTGCTTGCAATATTAACCCCCAACACTGATGTTAGTGGATGCAGTATTAGCCCCCAGAATTCATTACTGTAGCTGCAATAATAACCCATGGCCTCAATAATTTCCGTGGCCTTAATAATGACTCCCAGCATTGGAGTCAGTGGCGCAAAAATTACCTTTAGCATTAAAGTGAGTGGCCACAATAATAACCCCCAGCTTGTGTTGTGACCACATTGGTGTTATGGCTGATATGTGTATTCTGGCAGCAGGGGAGTCTTTTCTCTGTCAGAATACAGTGGCACAGAGGGAAAGATTCCCACATTCACATGTGTGGATGGGGAAGCAGTCAGTTGTTTTCATTAGAACTTTAGTGGCAGTACTATCAATCCCTGACAGCCCCCCCCCCCCCACTCCACTTATCCTCCCAGAAAGGCATTTCCAATTGTCAGGCACTACAGACCTACCAGGCTGAGGGTAATAAATTATGTCCCATCTTTGCATTTCACAGTTGAAAACAGAGCCTGCTTCCATTATGTGAATGACCTGACATGGGGGTGCTGTGTAGTTGCTGGCAGTCTCTGGCTTCTTGTATTTCATAGACACTCCAAAATCAGAGGTGATTCTTTCCAGTTTATATGTTCCAGCAGCTTATTTTCAATATCCCTAATATAAAACAACATATCCAACACGATAAATGGAACCCCTTATCATGGATACATTATGTGTATAGACCTGAAGAACTAAAGTGTAGAGATCTCAAGTGTTCCGGAGAGAGAAAATGTCTCATGGTTTAACACTGAATATTCAGTATTGATTGGGATTTGTTGCATTAAACCACATGCCACTCTACTGACAACTTTGGTGCTACAAAAGAGAGAGGCACGAGGGCTGATCTGACACAGACAGAGATATTTGGTTTGAAATGGAAATGAAGACCTGGCCGTCCCTCTAAACGTTCAGCTCATACAAGGAGAAGACTGATCAGAGATGCAGCCAAGAGGCCCATGATCACTCTGAATGAACTGCAGAGATCTACAGCTGAGGTGGGAGACTCTGTCCACAGGACAACAATCAGTCGTATACTTCACAAATCTGGCCTTTATGGAAGAGTGGCAAGAAGAAAGCCATTTCTTAAAGATATCCATAAAAAGTGTCGTTTAAAGTTTGCCACAAGCCACCTGGGAGACACATCAAACATGTGGAAGAAGGTGCTCTGGTCAGATGAACCCAAAATCAAACTTTTTGGCAACAATGCAAAACGTTATGTTTGGCGTAAAAGCAACACAGCTCATCACCCTGAACACACCATCCCCACTGTCAAACATGGCGGTGACAGCATCATGGTTTGGGCCTGCTTTTCTTCAGCCGGGACAGGGAAGATGGTTAAAATTGATGGGAAGATGGATGGAGCCAAATACAGGACCATTCTGGAAGAAAACCTGATGGAGTCTGCAAAAGACCTGAGACTGGGACGGAGATTTGTCTTCCAACAAGACAATGATCCAAAACCTAAAGCAAAATCTACAATGGAATGGTTTACAAATAAACATATCCAGGTGTTAGAATGGCCAAGTCAAAGTCCAGACCTGAATCCAATTGAGAATCTGTGGAAAGAACTGAAAACTGCCATTCACAAACGCTCTCCATCCAACCTCACTGAGCTTGAGCTGTTTTGCAAGGAGGAATGGGCAAAAATTTCAGTCTCTCGATGTGCAAAACTGATAAAGACATACCCCAAGCGACTTACAGCTGTAATCGCAGCAAAATGTGGCGCTACAAAGTATTAACTTAAGGGGGCTGAATAATTTTGCACGCCCAATTTTTCAGTTTTTTATTTGTTAAAAAAGTTTGAAATATCCAATAAATTTTGTTCCACTTCATGATTGTGTCCTGCTTGTTGATTCTTCACAAAAAATTACAGTTTTATATCTTTATGTTTGAAGCCTGAAATGTGGCAAAAGGTTGCAAAGTTCAATGGGGCCGTATACTTTCACAAGGCACTGTATATAGACTGTTATAGCATTAATTTAGCTCAACTTATTTTAGAGTTGTTTAGACCCTAAGGGGCATATTGACCAAATGGCGAATGTGATATTCACTAAACGTTCACTGCAGGTAAATCTCGTAAGGTACATGTGTTTTAAATGATATTAATTGATTTACCACCAGTAAATGTGTGGTGAATATTTCACTGCTTTATAAATATGTTTGCAATATACAGTATGGGGTTGATTTACTAAAACTGGAGAGTGCAAAATCTGGTGCAGCTGTCCATTGTAGCCAATCAGCTTCTAACTTCTTGTTTAATTAAGCCTTGACCATAAAACTGGAAACTGGTTTCTATGTACAGCTGTACCAGATTTTGCACAGTTTTAGTAAATTAACCCCTATGTATCAATAATTTTCAGGATACACAAAATGTTTTATATGGCTATTGTTCCATTACGCTTTATTAGGGAGCACAATGTTTAGGTCCAAGAGCCATGGCAAACTTGTGACTTGGGACAAGCACACAAATGCTTAAACATTTCAATCTTAAAAATGATGTTTATGAGCTTGTAGCAACCTTTCACCTTAAAGCTTTTCTTAGGTTACCTATGGAACATTGCTAGAATCTGATTTCACACTGGGTTCAGCAGGTAATAACACTCTATTGCTCTATATACATATATGTTAGATCACAGAGCTTATGACATGATGGCATGCTTCAAAAATACATCACTTTTAGGTCAGTGTTTACAGTTAATCACAATGGATATTCCATTCTCTTTACCCTAATTTTATGATCTTCCTTCTTGTTTTGCCAGGAACCCAGATGGTGATATCAGTCCCTGGTGTTACATAGCCGAGCATGAGGATGGAGTGTACTGGAAATACTGTGACATTCCAACCTGCAGAAGTAAGGCCGAGGGGATCTCCTTCTTAATCCTAATTTTCTTGTTAGAGATGTGGGAATTGTGCTAGCTTTTTTCTTTTATGTGTAGTACAAGCGCTCAGCTCAATAACCATCAGACACAGAATATTTGAAAGTGCTTTCAGAATGGTGACATCACCGTTATTGCGCATGGTTGTGTTTGGAAAGCCAACATATTGGTGGAAATATATATTTACATACATCTCTAGGAAATCTGTAAAATTGCTGTATAATAGCTGTAAGAACGCTTGTACATTTATTATACTGCAACTTTCCTTTTCTTAGATGTGGAGGCTGCATTATTTTCTTTTGTTAGGCTTTTTGGCCTTTGTTTTCACCTGTTAATCTGGCAAGTAAGTCTGTTATTTTTCAACTTTCTTTAACAGTCCAAGCTGTCCAGAAAGGATGGAAGTTTGAGGGTTGAAACAAACCATTTAACATTAACAGGGGTGCTTATAATGGTCAGCTGTTCTACATTTATGTAAAAACTTTTATTTATCTTCTTAACCACTTTAAGACTGGAAAGGATTTGCCCCCTTAATGACCAGGCCCTATTTTGCGATTCGGCATTGCGTTACTTTAACAGACAATTGCACAGTTGTGCGAAGCTGTACCCAAATAAAATTGACATCCTTTTTTTCCCACAAATAGAGCTTTCTTTTAGTGGTATTTGATCACCCGTGTGATTTTTATTTTTTGCGTTATAAACAAAAAACGAGCGACAATGTAAAAAAAAAAAACTATATGTTTCACATTCTGCTATATGACATTCTCAAAAAAAATTAAAAAATCAAAATTTTTTAACATTTTAGGCCAATTTGTTTTCTGCTACATATTTTTGGTAAATAAAATCACTATAAGCGTATTTTGATTGGTTTGCGCAAAAGTTATGGCATCTGCTAACTACGAGAAAATTTATGTCATTTTTATTGTTTGTTTTTTTTCACTAGTAATGGTGGAGATTTGCGATTTTTTGCGGGACTGCGACATTGCGGTGGAAAGATCGGACCCATAAATGACATTTTTGACACTTTTGGGGGTACCAGTAACATTACTACAGTAATCAGTGCTAAAAGAATGCACTGTTACTGAAATAGTGACACTGGTAAGGAAGGGGTTAACAGTATAGGTGATCAAGGGCTTAAATGTGACCCTAGGGGAGTGATTCTAACTGTGGGGGGGCGTGGCTTCTGAGATGACCATAGAGACATGTGATCCTATATAGAAGGATCACATGAGCTCTGTGATCATTTCAGGCAGAAGGACGGTCGGCTGTGTTTACAACAGCCGACCGTCCTTCTCTCGATCGCGGGTGTCAGGCGGCAATCAGAGCCGTCTGACCCATGCATCGGCTTCCCCGCTTCCCACGCGTGACTGACGTAGACCTACAGTGGGGATCAAAATTTTGGGCACCCCAGGTAAAAATTTGTATTAATGTGCATAAAGAAGCCAAGGAAAGATGGAAAAATCTCCAAAAGGCATCAAATTACAGATTAGACATTCTTATAATATGTGGTAAGGGTACCTGCGCTTATGGTGACAATAAATTATATAAATAATGCCTAAAAATGTATAAATTATTTAAATATAAATATAAAGTGCTTTATGTGTGTCTAGAGCTGCTGCTAGACAAAAAGGGGGTTTCCTTTAGGTGAATTATATAAAACATGTGTCTGCGCTGCTCTTAAAAATATTTTTAGTGTAGTATGTGGTAATTATAAAGTGCATAAAAAATTAATTCAACAGTGATACTCATAATCCATATAACATTACGCAAATAAAATTCAAATAAATCTCCAACATAATTAATTATAGTCTCTAATCAGCAGTCTTTTTATATAGAAAAAAGTGCTTAGTGCAAGAAAAGTGCTTCTTATATTCTTCAGTGACTCCTTAAAAAGTGCTCTGTGCTCAGATCCTTCCACTCAGTGCTCCCCTCTCAGTTCCCCACTCACCAGATAGAGGAGGGGGAAACCCCTTTCAGAAATCTTTAGAGACGGTGGAGGTTATTGCACACTTCAATTGCAGTTGAAATATCTATGTGGCTGAGGATTATCAAGCTGGTCTCCCAATCGATTCACCCCAGAAGCATAAAAGAAGATATCTCCATAGTGAAGTAACGTCAAACAATTTTTATTCTCATAAATGACAAATAAACACTTACAAAACTGAAGTAATGAGAACGCCAATACTCCTTCCTGGTGGTGGACGCTACTTCCGCACGTCACGACGTCACATCCGGTGGTTAGAACGCAGGAAGCAGAAGTAGCGTCCACCACCAGGAAGGAGTATTAGCGTTCTCATTACTTCGGTTTTGTAAGTGTTTATTTGTCATTTATGAGAATAAAAATTGTTTGACGGTACTTGACTATGGAGATATCTTTTTTTATGCTTCTGGGGTGAATCGATTGGGAGACCAGCTTGATAATCCTCAGCCACATAGATATTTCAACTGCAATTGAAGTGTGCAATAACCTCCATCATCTCTAAAGATTTCTGAAATGCGTTTCCCCCTCCTATATTTGGTGAGTGGGGAACTGAGAGGGGAGCACTGAGTGGAAGGATCTGAGCACAGAGCACTTTTTAAGGAGTCACTGAAGAATATAAGAGCACTGAGCAAATTTTTTCTATATAAAAAGACTGCTGATTAGAGACTATAATTAATTATGTTGGAGATTTATTTGAATTTTATTTGCGTAATGTTATATGGATTATGAGTATCACTGTTAAATTAATTATTTATGCACTTTATTATTACCACATGGTACACTAAAAATATTTTTAAGAGCAGCGCAGACACATGTTTTATATAATTCTTATAATATGTCAACAAAAGTTAGATTTTATTTCCATCATTGACACTTTCAAAATAACAGAAAACAAAGAAATGGCGCCTGCAAAAGTTTGGACACCCTGCAGAGTTAATATCTTGTACTGCCCCCTTTGGCAAGTATCACAGCTTGTAAACGCTTTTTGTAGCCAATCAAGAGTCTTTCAATTCTTGTTTGAGGTATCTTTGCCCATTCTTCCTTACAAAAGTCTTCCAGTTCTTTGAGATTTCTGGGGTGTCTGTCACGCACTGCTCTTTTAAGGTCTATCCATAGATTTTCAATTATGTTGAGGTCAGGAGATTGTGAAGGCCATGGCAAAACCTTCAGTTTACGCCTCTTGATGTAATCCCCTGTGGATTTCGAGGTGTGTTTAGGATCATTATCCATTTGTAGAAGCCATCCTCTCTTTAACCTCAGCTTTTTCACAGATGGCATCAAGTTACCATCCAAAATTTGCTGAAATTTTATTGAATCCATTTTGCCTTCTACTCGTGAGATGTTCCCTGTGCCACTGGCTGCAATACAGCCCCAAAGCATGATTGATCAACCCCCATGCTTAACAGTTGGACAGAGGTTCTTTTCATTAAATTCTGTGCCCCTTCTTCTCCAAACGTACCTTTTCTTATTCCGGCCAAAAAGTTAAATTTTAACCTCATCGGTCCACAGAACTTGTTTCCAAAATGCATCAGGTCTATATGTTCATTTGCAAAGTTCAACGCTGATTTTTGTCATAAGGACGTAGAAGAGGTTTTCTTCTGATGACTTTTCCATGAAGACCATATTTGTACAAGTATCTCTTTATAGTGGAATAGTGTACCACAACTCCAGTGTCTGCCAGATCTTTCTGGAGGGATTGTGCAGTCAAACATGGGTTTTGAATTGTTTTTTCTCACAATCCTGCGAGCTGTTCTGTCTGATATTTTTCTTGGTTTTCCAGAGCTTGCTTTAACTTCCACTGTTCCTGATGACTGCCATTTCTTAATTACATTCCGAACAGAGGATATTGAAATCTGAAAACGCTTTGCTATCTTCTTATAGCCTTCTACAGCTTTGTGAGCGTCAACTATTTTCAGTTTCAGGTTTCTAGACAACTGCTTAGAAGATCCCATGGTGCTGATTGTTGGGGCAAGGTCAGATGAGTTTGGGCATTTAAAACCTTTGAGATTGACATCACCTGGTCTTCCCAGACGATGATTGAGAACAATCCATGACACTGGCAGGTCTCAGCCTTGCAAAGGGGGCAGTGCATGCTATAAATTCTGCAGGGTGCCCAAACTTTTGCAGACGCCTTTTTTTGTTTTCTGTAATTTTGAAAGTGTCAATGATGGAAATAAAATCAAACTTTTATTGACATATTATAAGAATATCTAATCTGTAATTTGATGCCTTTTGGAGATTTTTCCATCTTTCCTTGGCTTCTTTCTGCACATTAATACAAATTTTTACCTGGGGTGCCCAAACTTTCGATCCCCACTGTACATCGGTTTGCACAGGAGAGCCACCCTGCCACAGTAAAAAGGCGGCGGGTGGTTGGAAAGTGGTTAATAAGCAAATAATCTCAACTGTATGATGTGATTCAGTACGATAATCGAAAGCTGTAGTCTTTGCCCCTTGGCTGTTTAAAGTTTTTAGCACTTGTTACTTGCACTCTGCCATATTTTTTACTGTTTCACTGTTTACAGCTAAAGAAACCTTGGTTCTCAAATTATAAGCGCAAAGTAACTATTATCTAAAACAGCCTTTCCCAATTAGGGTACCTTCAGAGCTTGGTGGGGTTCTTCAAGCTATGAGCAATTTCTGCATCTCAGATAACTAACCACTAACTCCAGTGATGTTTTTAGATATATGTAAGGGGGGTATACTTCCCACTGATCACCATGCTAGTCTACAGTAAGTTGTAGATACAAATATTATCAGCGGTTTCATGAGAATGAAAGTTATTTCAAGGGTTCCTCCATGTTAAAAAGGCTGTGAAAGGCTGATCCAGGACATTTTTTTCATCATCTGAAAATGTTACGCCTTTAAGCATTTGTAATGAACAATATGCTGAGTAATAGTGTTTTATAATGATTATATGCTCTACCAGTATCTTTACTGAACATAAAAACAAACAAAAAATACAGTGACTCATAAATAATATGTTTTCACTTATTGCCCAAATATGACTTTTTATTATGTTCTCTCACCATGCCTAGGGCAGATTCAAATAAAAAAAAAACAACATTCAGCTGTTATAGCAAATACATCTAAACTCCAACATGCGCATTAGTCCTGGTCCATAGGCCCTCAGTGCCAGTTGCATCACCTTTTCTACTATGTGAAGCTATTAGCTTTTAGTTGAATGTGGTAACCAGTTCTGATTCTTTTCATTGAACACAGCTCAGACATTCAGAGCCAGATTTCTCATTAGGCACTGTAGGCATGTGCCTACCGGCACCCTTCATAGAGGAACGCCCTCCAGTGGTGTCGCTATGGGGGTGCGGGGGACCCTCCAGAGGGGTGACACCGTCAAGACCGCGAAGGTGTTACCCCTCTGGTGTCAGCGCACTGGTCCAACCGCATAATTTACCAACTGCGCTGATGGCCCAAAATTTGCCTGGGGTGGGGAAATCGCGGAGCGGGCACATTATTCCAGGATGCTGGGAGCATTGTTGTAGCCGGCTAATCTGCTGGAAGGCTCCCCGTCTAATCCAGTGGGGAGGGAAGTAAGGTCAGTGGCCATACCGGAAGTGCTGTGCAGTGTGCAGTGATGGAGGCAGTGGGAGAGAGAGTGAGAGAAAAAATGGGGAGGGATACCATAGACGGGCAGGAGGGGAAGGAAAAGTGAAGGGCTGGGTGAAAGGGAAGAGTCCCAGGGCACCGTATATATGAATGGAGGAGCTGAGGGGACACCATTATGGCAGCTGTGATATGAGTATGCAGGCAAACATAACATGTGAGGGGGCAAGCATAGGGCTTCCAACAATGAATGAGAAGTAGGAAATGGAGTGTGAGGACTAAAAGTTGAGAAATATGGAGAGAAGAAGAGAGTAATGGAGAAATAAGGGGACTGGGTAAAATGGTAGTAGAAGGGGTATGTGCAGAGTATAGGTGAGTATAGGGGTAGTAGAAGGGATATGAGGATATGTAGGTATAGGGGCATTAGAAGGGGTATGTGGAGAGGAGGGGGTGGTTATAGGGCTAGTAGAAGGGATATGTGAAGAGGAGGGGGGTGGGTATTGGGGATGGCAGAATGGGTATGTCGAGATGAGAGGTGGTTAAAGGGGGAAATAGAAGTGTTAGTGCAGCACCGGGGGGGGGGGGGGGCTCTTCAGAATTCTCTGCCCATAGGCTTCTGAGATGTAAATCCAGCCCTGCAGGCATTGGAGACTGAATACTTTGTGTGCTCTCATTCTGTGTTGTGTTTTCTGATAGTGTGGAGGTTGATACAAAATACTAAAGGGGAAGTTCCGCTTGTTTGCTACCTCCTCCCCTTCGCTGGCACCTATCAGGGGGGGGGGGGGGAGCGGGTACCTGTTTTTGACAGGTACCCATTCCCACTTCCAGGAGGTCCCCTGGAAGTTTAGCCCCCCCCTCCTCCTTTCTCTGCCCCCGGGCCATTCACAAAGAGCAGCGCACCTCGTGCATGCACAGTAGGGAACTGGCTTTGAAGAGCCAATTGAAAAATCGGCTGGGGTGCCGACATCATGGGATCCCTAGACAGGTAAGTGTCCTAATAGAAGAAACAGTAAAAAACA
Source organism: Pelophylax lessonae (assembly GCF_965119305.1). Taxonomy (NCBI): domain Eukaryota; kingdom Metazoa; phylum Chordata; class Amphibia; order Anura; family Ranidae; genus Pelophylax; species Pelophylax lessonae. The sequence goes on along the minus strand of NC_138768.1, from coordinate 211,972,105 downwards.
GTATTTGTAATTTTGAGTAAATTTGACTTTTTTGCATTGTAGTTATCTTCAGGAATAGCAAACTCCTTGACTAAATGGTGTCTGTTATTGTTGATTTGTCAGAAATTGTAGTGTAATTCTGCAGTTTGATGAGTGAAAAGGTATTGATGTGTGTATTGTAAGCCTAACATATTAATTTTCACACAGAAATAGATGCGTGCACATTTACTGGCTAAAGCCATTACTGCTATGTGTGCTGTAAGGAGTTGTGGTTTCATTAAAAATCACAGTCTTTTCTATGATATCCCTGCGTGTTTATTGACTTTTAGTAGTTTAGTTTGATTGAGTGCTGTAAAACTAAACGAGTGGGCAGGAAAGACAGATAAAATACAGCCACAGATCTATATATGTTAATTAAGCTTTCTATACAGACATTTGTTGGAGGAAAAAGCAGATGTGTAAACTATATGTCTTGCATTGACATTAACCACTTCTGGACTGGAAGGTTTTCCCCCTTAATGACCAGGCCATTCTTTGCCATACGGCACTATGTTATTTTAACCACTTTACCACTAGAGCATTTTGCTGTCTCTGGGCCACTTTTTGCGATTCGGCGCTGTGCGAATTTAACTGACAATTGCGCGGTCATGCGACGCCGTACCCAAACGAAATTTACGTCCTTTTTTTCCCACAAACAGAGTTTTCTTTTGGTGGTATTTGATCACCTGTGCGATTTTAACTTTTTGCGCTATAAACAAAAAAAGAGCATTTATTTTGAAAAAATAACAATATTTTTAACATTTTTTTATATGAAATTCCCCCCAAAAAAGATGTAAAAACCAATTTTTTTTTACATTTTTGGCCAATTTGTTTTCTGCTACCTATGTTTGGTAAAAAACATTGGTAAAAATAAGCGTATTTTTATTGGTTTGCGCAAAAGTTATTGCGTTTACTAACTAAGGGAAAGATTTCTGTCATTTTTGGTGTTTTTTTTTTTAACGAGTAATGGCGGCGATCTGCGATTTTTTTTTGCGAGACTGCCACATTGCGGCTGACAGATCGGATCCTTGACTGACATTTTTGACACTTTTGGGGGTACCAGTGACATTACTGCAGTAATCAGTGCTATAAATATGCACTGTTACTGTAAAAATGACACTGGCAGGGAAGGGGTTAATTTTATTGGAGAGGGAGGGGTTAATGTATGCCTGGTGCTTACTAACGTGTGGGGGGGGAGGTGACTGAGTGAGTCAGGGACAGATCAGATGTTCAGCTATGCTGAACACTCCGATCTGTCACTCCCTGTCACTTAGGAGATCCGCCTGCTCTGTTTACACAGGCGGGCGGATCTCCAAACTGGATTCCCCAACGATCGGGGCAGAGCAGCGGCGATCGCCACCGCTCCTCCCCTGGCCCGACTCCCGCTGTGAATGAAAACAGCGGGAGCGCGCCTCTGGCGGCGCAAGAGCGCCGCCTACAGGGGGAGGAGTCCAGCGACGTAGGTCTACGTCGCTGGACGATAACGAGCCACTGTGCCGCAGTAGCAGCACAGTGGCTAGTGGTAAAGTGGTTAACTGACAATTGCGCAAGCATGCAACCCTGTACCCAAATAAAATTGATGTTATTTTCCTCCCCACAAATAGAGCTTTCTTTTGGTGGTATTTGATCACCTGTGCGATTTTTATTTTTTGCGCTATAAACAAAAAAATAGCGACAATTTTGAAAAAGAAAAACAATATTTTTTACTTTCTGCTTTATAACATCCCCAATAAAATAATTTTTAAAAATCAAGTTTTTTCATCATTTTAGGCCAATTTGTATTCTGCAACATATTTTTGATAAACAAAATCCCAATAAGTGTATATAGATTGATTTGTGCAAAAGTTATCGTGTCTACAAAAAAGGAGGAAAGATTTATGTCATTTTTTTTTTCCTTTTTTACTAGTAATGTCCGCAATCAGCGATTTTTAGCTGGACTGCGACATTGTGGTGGACAGATCGGACGCCTAACTGGCATTTTTGACACTTTTGGGGGGACCAGTGACATTATTACAGTTATCAGTGCTAAAATATGCACTGTTACTGTACTAATGACACTAGCGGGGAAGAGGTTAACACCAGGGGAGATCAAAAGATTAAATGTGTCCCTAGGGGGTGCTTTCTAACTGTGTGGGGGTTGTATTTGCTGAATGAACACAGAGACCTGTGTTCCTAAATAAGAGAAACACAGGAACCTTGTGTTGATTACTGACAGAACAGCAGTCTGCTGTGTTTACAATGGCAGACCCCCGTTCTGTCTCCACAGGGAGCGATCGCGGGTGCCCGGCAGTAATCGCGGCTGCTGAGCCTGCTGATTGGCTCCCGCTGTGGCGAATGTGTCCCAACTAGCAGTCCCGTGAAGCAACGTACAGTTGTGTCGTTTAGTGGTACAGAGCCGACCTGCCGCATTATATGTACTGCTGGCGGTCGGCAAGTGGTTGAAGTCGATCCGTCAATTTTCGTTTGTTTATTTCCCTGCACGTAGAGCGTTTAAGGCAGGCTGGGCACTCATGGCTGGAAATTAGGTGTACACTCTTCCCTTCATTACCCCACAGTGCAGAAAAGAACACTGTAACTGTCTGTATTATGTAACATCTCCACGCCAAGGATCATCTGGTATATGTAGTATATGGAAGGGCTGCCATCTATATCAAATCCTATTGTTATAAAGCTCTAAAACCTGGATTACATTTGGGATTCCTCAATCAAAATATTGGAAGAGGAAAGCAAAGATGAGTCAAAGTCCAACTGAACTTTCAGTTAATACATTTCAGGTGCATCAAATCAAAAGGTGTGCGAATTCTACGAGTTAATATTCTTTAGAGCAGTAGTCCTCAACCCTGGCCTACAGGGCCCACTAACAGGCCAGATTTTAAGTATTACCTTGGGGAGATGCAGACTAGAGTACTGCAATCACTGAGCAGCAAATTATATCACCTGGTATGTATTTCAGTTATCTTGAAAATCTGGCCTGTTAGTGGGCCCTGTAGGCCAGGGTTGAGGACCACTGCTTTAGAAAATAGCCCCAGTCAGAGTTGAAAAGCCTATTGTCATCATCATCATCATCATCATCATCATCTCTGCAGAAGTATGATATGCCCCTTGCTGAATCATAGCTAGAGCTTTCCAATTAGCAAGGAGTGTGAGCTTTGCAGACAGACCACTGTTTCAAGGTCAAGAGCAAGAGTCCTTCTGTATAGAAAACTGGCAGAGGACAGGATTTTCAGCTCTCTCAGCTATGATTTATTCCTAAAGAAAATTAGCTCTTAGTCTTAAGACTTCTGGTCTTTAGTTTGATTAACTCGGACTATATAATGGCAATTTAACCTGGAGGTTCCAGTGGCCTTTAAGATGTGTCTTTTTAACAGCTGAAATTATGTTGGTTGTTTATCTTTCTATGCATTGGTAATACTGGAATTATTAACCTTCTATAATAATAATTAAAATGTTGCCATGTCTTTAGGGTTGGGCAAGGTGGGTCACAACCTTTCTGACTCCCCTTGAAGGCTGAACACTACTTGCAAACTCCTCCAGAATGACAACTAGAGACAGTTTTTATTTATTCCTGTTAGCAAAAAATGGCCATGTTCTCCAAACAAGGGTGCAGCATATAGTAAATTATGGCTCAGGAGGCCTTTAGTAAATGTAGCACACTCCTAGGTAGGTGCTAGGCAGGGAAAATATAGTTGCTCTGTCTGCTTATCAGGGGAGCCTGATTAGTAGTTAGGCCTGGTGCATGTGTCCAGGGTGTGATTCATCCAGGCTGAGGGAGTGTCCCCCTCCTGAATAGGGGAGCCTGTTGGACAGTGGAGGAAACCCAGCCAGTGACACACAGGCTTTTGTAACTATCTCAGTGGGTTGGCACAAACAGTGGTGCATCCTGGGATACCCTATAAAAGCCAAGGGCACATGTGACAGGGGGTCTTTGGGTGGTAAGCCAGGTCCCAGGAGGAGGGTGATGGCTGTCTCTCCTCCTGTTTGCTGTGGATGGTGGTCACAGGCAGTCAGCCTAGTGGACCAGAAAGTGTGGCTGAACCCAGAGGTCCAGTGGAAGCTGACTGTGGAGGTGAAGGCAGAGCAACTCTGGTACTCTGTGAGTACAGGGGAGCTTGCCAAAGGGTCTGCCCAGGAAGGGGACCACTCCAGTGGCTAGATTCAGCGGACGGGTGTCAGCACATGGGCAGTTAGAGTAAAGGGGGTGCCAAGTTGTTAACCCTGAAGAGAATATTCAAGGGGGAACAGTCAATTTATCTTCACTTCAGTGGCAGGGTGAAGCAGTGGCCTTGGTGCATTCTACAGTCAGTTGTCCTCAGAATTGTACATAGTTACTAGTTGGAGTATCCCACTCATTCCTTCTCCTATCCCAGTTCTAAATAAAACACAAAAAAAACAAATCTCCTGGACTGATCATTGACTGAGCCAAGAACTTTTAATGCCATTTATCTACTGTCAGTTGCTAATGGTAACCCAGGGGACCCAAGAATTGTAATTCTCAGCAGCCCTCTAGAGGGCAGTTCTACAAATATAAAGTCCACACCATAGTTTACCTCACCTGCCCCAGTATGTTTTAAAGCTGGGGCTCAGTTTCTGCTACTACAGGGCAAATTTAAAACCCTCACCCATTAGGTCACTAGCATCAAAGGAATACATAGAGATTAAAGAAATCCTCCTACACAAGTTGTATATGTTTATCTGCAGCAATTTCTTCTGTAGATTGTTCTAAAAATGCATACACCAAATTGTCAAAAGTGTTGAAACGCCAGCTTTTACTTGCACATGAACTTTAATGACATCCCAGTCTTAGTCTGTAGGGTTCAATATTGAGTTGGTCCACCCTTTGCAGCTATAACAGCTTCAACTCTTCTGGGAAGGCTGTCCACAACGTTTAGGAGTGTGTCTATGGGAAGGCAAGCCTGGCCTTCTAGTCCAATATCAGTGCCTGACCTCACAAATGCACTTCTGGAAGAATGGTCAAATATTCCCATAGACACACTCCTAAACCTTGTGGACAGCCTTCCCAGAAGAGTTGAGCCAACTCAACTTTGAACCCTATGGACTAAGACTGGGATGCCATTAAAGTTCATGTGTGTGGAAAAGCAGGCGTCCCAATACTTTTGAAAATATAGTGTAGATCAAAGGATTTTTTCTCAGCTCTAGCAGCAGATCTGAAGTCTTACAGTGCAGATCTCAGTGAGGGGAGCTCTGAGTCCTGATTGGAGGGAAGGAACATTTCTCCTCCAAACAGTATACATAAACAATGCAGAGTTGTGGCTGTCAGTCACAGGCTGTGTGCTGGAGCTCAACTCCCCCGTCACCTTTTTATTCTTGGTAACAGGAATACTTGCCAGAAGTGATTCATGCAAATAACAGAAGAATGAGGCAGCAGAGAGAAATCACACTAAGTGCTTTGGATAAAGATAAATACACAATATAGAAGGATTTGCTTTGTTCATATTTCATGTCTGAAATACCACTTACAACCACTTTAAGGCTGTGCTTAGACAGGCAAACCTCACATCTATAACAAATATGATAGATAAGCCTTTTGACACTTTAGCATAGATCAGCAATGTTAAAGTGAGGGTATGATTCTTCTCCTTTCCAAGGGGAAAAAGGAAACACCCAAAAATGAAAGAGGTTTTTCAAACTGTTTGCCAATGATAACAAGCCCTTTTGTTGCTCATATGTGCTTATTGACACCAGTAAGAGCAACTCAACGCTGCCCACTGCCCAGTTACCTAACCATGTACAGTATGTTATGCTTTGAGACTTAACAGCCAGCATTTGCTATCCTTCTTCCAGTTTGTGCCAGTTTGTGAGAAGAGTGTGGTGATCTCCTTGATGACCTATGCTTCCCAATCTCTAAAGCCAGCCATACATGCATGTAAAATTGGGAGGTCCAGCAGGGACCAGCCGAGTTTTGATTCATGTATGGGTAGGCTGGTTGTACACAAGTCGATATATTGATAAACCTGTGTACAACCGGCTTGTCAGGTTTTTTCCTCAAATAATCAGTGCCACCAGCTATAGTCAGCAACACTGATCATTGTAGTCTGATGGCAGGGTAGTCTCCTCGCTGTCAGAATACGATAGATCAGCGGGAGGCATTGAATGTGTGGATGAGGGAGTTTGTTCTTTTTTTTTTTTCATTTAACCTGGTGGTTGAACGAAATAAAAATAAATCATCTATGACCAGATTAAAGAGTATGTAAACCTAGCATTTCATATTCCGGATATGTGCCTGCTGTGCCATGTGCTTGTATGAAAAAGTATCCTATTCCCTATGCATTGCTTCCTTGTGTGAAATCCATGATATTTCTGTAAGTTCCTCTGCTTTCCTGATAAAAACTGACCACACTAAGCTGGAGAACACACTGTAGCTGTACTGGGAACTTAGCCTGCTCTTCTCCAATGATCAACCACCCCCCCCCCCCACACACACACACACACACACAGCCATTCACTGGGAAGCTCAGTGTTCTTCTGGCTTTCTTTCCCCCAGCTCTTATGCAGCTGAGAACAGATGGGAATGTGATCACTTATACCAAAGGGGAAAAAAGGTATTTATGATGCTTTTTATATCTATAAACAAATGTTTTCCCTTAAATTTCTATTTTCAACTGATTTTTCAAGGTGATCGTTTACAATCACTTTAAGTGACTCTCCCAATTAATGAGCTATCTTCCTCTGCAAGACCCAGTGTTTCATAAATGTTGTCCTCAAAAGATAGTGATTTAAAGTTTTCTTTTACGTGAGGTGTATTTAAATCCCATCTTCTCCCCAGTTTGTCATTGCGGATTCAGCAAGTGTGTTCTGAGCCAAATCTGTGACCTCTCTCAGCCTTATTTGTTGTGTGATGGCGAAAGGGTGGGATGTGGGATAATGAAACACTCCCTCACTTGGAGATGAACAAGATATGTCATTTGAAATGAATTTCCACACAAAGTGAAGAGTTTACGCTCATGGTTTTACAATGGTTACTGCTCATTTTCTACAGAAGGTTGTTATATTTATGGCTGGCTAGGTATTATACCCCCTTCATCGAAAACTGCATACATCTGCCAAATTGTAGCCTGCAGCAGTTTTAACAACTCTCCCTGCTTTGTATTCATTATGAGGCTACAGTGCAGATTTTATATTCCAGACGAGACTGATCAGTTACCAAACATTCAGCAGGTGTCCCGAGTGTTTCAACTCTTTAACAAATCCTTCCCTGCAAGTGCGTACTGATCTGTAATTCAAGGGGTTAAATTGTTCAGGGATTTATGCTATTAGTGTAAACCTATTAATATTCTGTTCTTCTTTCGATTACATTATTAAAAGCTCTGGACCTGTTAGAGCAAAAAAATTCCTTTCACCTATTGTTATGATCCACTTCTAAAAGATACCTTGTTTTCAACTTCATACTTAAGGTGTGACTCCAGCACAATCCTATTTTGGATTTGGATAGAAAGGGGAAAGATTAGAGAAATGTCAGGTTTTATTGCTGCCTGTGTCCTCATTGGAGTAATTGCTACTCCATTAAGCTCACCATACTCAGTACAATCTTTATGTACAATATCATTTAGATCTGCCAACAGCAGTGTGGGGCAAGGTACTCATTGGATAGTTTAGGAAGGCCCTAATATTACATAGTATTGATGAAAATTGTATAAAGATTCTACAATTACATTGTAATGTATATTGTGATCAAAATTAAACCACAGGAAGTGACAGGATATCTCCCCTAAGTAAGGGGAAAGCCAACCTATTACAGTTATCATTGGAAAAAGTTTCCCCAATTAAAGGTTTGACCTTTTTTTTTTTTTTGTAGCCCTCTTTTGGGAGGGCTATGAGAAATGGCCCTATCCAAGCAGGATGTTGCCGTAAAACCTGTAGTTAAATAAGAGAGCCAGAATTAAGCGAAAGAGTAGGATTGATAATAAAGTTGAAAGTGCCACCACCCAGGACATGATCTCTGTGAACAGAGGGGATTCTCTTCCTAAGAAATGACCCAGTAATCTAATCAAATTAATTGGAAGAAGAAGAACCACTGCAACCAGACTATAACTTTAATCTAAAGTATATAGATGCACACCAGTATAGAAATAAGATGATAATAATAACAATACATACATTTATTGTACAAACAGATATAATCCGCAAAGAACCCAATAGGATTCCTGATGGAATTGTGCACTTATACTAGGTGTATATATAGTTATTTATATCAATACTTCCAGATGGATGTTGCAGTCCCACTGTCGGGGCCCCTGAGAATGATGTGGCATCTGTCTTTGTGTGAGAGACCTAAAGTAAAGATCTACAGTGATGAGGAGAACCTCCAGCCATTACCCAACCAACCTGGAACGCAGTCCTAGTTATCTGGCAATAATCATCTCTTCTGATTAGTAGCATGGACAGGACATGCGGTTGAGACATTCTCTTTCTCTTCACTTCCTCCTTCCAGGATATTTTCCCAACAACCTCCAAATTTAGAAAGTGACGTACATAATTATACATTACAATGTGATACTAGCAGCTGACAGTGGAGGACAGCAGATCCATACACCTGTTTTGGTGGCAATTGTAAACTTTAAATTGCCCTTCACTTTGACACCAAGACAAAAAGTGAGAGTCTCCTAAAAGTGACATGGACAAAGGTTCTAAAACCTTTTCCTACCTTACTCTCTGATAGTTCAATTCGGGCATGCAGGCAAAGAGGGATCAATAAAAGCTAAGACAAGCATATGCAGGCACCTCTGCTCTTTGAGTAACAGAGTCACTTTGAATCCCAAATCCAAGTACAACTTTCCCATGTCTTTTTTAGTTGCTGCTGTGTCCTGGTTGGGTTCTTCATTTTGGCTTGAGCTAGACTTTAAATGCTTTCACCTTTCAGGAAATGAATGATATACAGTTGTTAACTGATTACATTAATCACAGTTAGTTAATATAGCAGCAAATTGCCTTAAAATAATATCTTGATTTTCATTTAAACTGGACTTCTTTAGGCGCTAGCAACATCTCTGACAGAACAGCTATTTAACACCAAAATTTGTTTGTTTTTTGTTTTTTGTTTTTTTGATAGAGAAGGACATTAAAACCTCTGTCTGTGTTTCCTTTGTGTGTTCTGATAGGGAGAGTTTCCTTCATTTCCTGTACTGAAAACACAATGGAAAGCCAGAGGAAATCTCACCACAGTGAGGGGAAATCCCTATTTAGAGAGTCAGTGCTATTGCCATTGAAACAAGTGTTTCCTTTGGACGGTTTCCCTTCACCTTCCCTTCTGGATTGTTGGATTTCCCTTGCCTTCCTATCCTGGTGACAATAATAATCAGCACAAATGGAGTATCAGTCTCCCCAGTGGAGATACAACCATCAATAAAAACCTGACAGATGTTCTAGCCCTTCCACATTCGGTCCAAAACTAAACGCAAACGTTTGACTTTGGATACACCTTAAATTAGAAATAAAGTACAAACAAAAAAATTGCGAACAATAAAAAAAAAATGCCTTCCATCATTGCAGCCTTCCTTAGAATTCAGAGTTTGTACGCACAGTTCAGTGTACATTCTCGGCACACCTCCGTAATGGAATGAACAGCTGTGCACATGGACGGAAGTTACATCATTCCCCAGTTGGCCAAACAAGGAAAACAAAAAGCTACCGCCCAGAAGAAGCTGAGAAGAAGATAACAGTCCTGGTGAAGGCTCTGCTGATGTTGCATCTTTGGAGCAGAGGTAAGTATTTGTGGAGTTTAGTCCCACTTTAGTAAGTAAACCTGTAATGAACCTGAGCAATGTAAGCCGAGGTTACCTTGACAGTAAAAAAAAAATCCATATCAAAACAATCAGCAGGTTCTGTAGGCTGCTGAAGTTATATGTAAATATTCACTTTTCCTTGAGCTTGGCCTTGCCCCATTCTGCCTCCTGAGACTCTATGATGGTCATTTAGATCACCTATGGTGATAAAGGACTAAAATCATGAAATCATTTCTGAATTAATGATGTAGTTTCCTAAAATCTACAATCTTATTCTCCTGTTGTTTTCTGGCAACAAATTAAAAATACACATTTTAAAAAGTTACCGATATCTTATCAAACTAGTTTTTTGTACTTGTGGCAGTAATTATTTGAAAGCACTAAGCCTCTGAGATAGGAGACATTGAAGAGCTCTTTGGCAGATCCATACAGCTATCTAAAGTTAGTCTTCATAGGTAAGAGACATAAATAGTGTCAATGGAGACAAAGCATTCTATTCATGTCTCTACTTCAGAATAGAATAACCCTCATTAGTGGAGAACGGAAGTAAGAAATGAAAAGGGAAGAGGTAATAACTGCAGAATTATGATGTGCAACCAGACAGCTTGGCTCTCCCTAATTACAAACTCTGAACACTACATAGGGGCATCAGGTCATGTTACAGACATGTTAAAAGCAGGTAGGAGGGAATGACAATCCCTCTGTTGCTCATTCAATGACGCAAGGCTTGACCATGTACCTATGCGTAAAGGCTGCTGAATTCATGGTTACTTTCAGTTTATAAAGAATATTTATATTTTCCTGTTACGACATAACATAAATACCACTTACTAGAAATACATAAGGTTCCCTTTCAAAGAAAGCTTAAAGCGTTTTCTTAGCCTTTGAAGGCTGAAACCTATCCAAATATTGAAGTAACACAGTAGCTAAATGGTTAGTGATGTTGCCTTGCTGTGCTGGTATCCTGGATTCAGTTTCCAACATCAAAACTGTTAGCATTGGATTTATATGTTCTTCTTGTGTTTGCATGGCTTGCATGCATTCCAACTGGTCACTAGAGATGTCCCCAACTGTTTGCCGGCGAACAGTTCCCGGCGAACTTCGCATGTTCGTGTTCGCCTCGGCGGGCGAACATATGCGATGTTCGGTCCGCCTCCTATACATCATCATTGAGCAAACTTTGACCCTGTACCTCACAGTCAGCAGACACATTCCAGCCAATCAGCATACCCTCCCTCCCAGACCCTCCCACCTCCTATAAAAAAGCAAGGGCAGCATCCATCTTAGATTCATTCTGAAGTTAGTTAGAGCAGGGAGAGGGCTGCTGATGCTGCTGAATTGATAGGGAAATCATTAGCTAGGCCAGTGTTCTGTGTCCACTCCTGTAAGGACAGCATCCTGACAGCACCCCAAAAAGCCCTTTTTAGGGCTGGTATTTCAGTCTGCTTTTATTTATTTTTTTTATATATATATATTTATCAGGCATTTTTGGAGGCAGGCATGACTTTTTTGGGATTAGTGTCGGGGGGTGGGGGGGGTCTAAAAAGTGTACCTGGGAAGTTTCAGCTCTCTAGCATGCCCAGAACCAGAAAAAAAGATCATATAGGTGTAAAAGGAGAGTTCCCACCATCCCTGCTCTACTGAAAAATGATCTAAAAAAAAAAAGTTCTTAAAAATTGTCATTTTTGATAGAGAGCCAATTATTGAAAAAATTAAAAAAAAAAAAATGTCTTTGGATTTAGTGTCTGGGGGGTCTAAAAAGTGTACCTGTGAAGTTTCAGCTCTGTAGCATGTCCAGAACCAGAAAAAAAAAAGATCATATAGTTATAAAAGGAGGGTTCCCACCATCCCTGCTCTACTGAAAAATGATCTTTTTTTCTGGTTCTGGACATGCTACAGAGCTGAAACTTCCTCTAACCATAACCCTAACCCTCTAACCTTAACCCTAACCCTCTAAGCCTAGCCATAAAAATAACCCTAACCCTAAACCTAACCCTAACCCTAATTCGTATTTTTTTTTCTGGTTCCGGACATGCTACAGAGCTGAAACTTCACAGGTACACTTTTTAGACCCCCACAGACACTAAATCCAAAGAATTTTTTTATTTTTTTTTTATTTTCATTTTTTTTAATTTTTCCAATAATTGGCTCTCTATCAAAAATGACAATTTTTAAGAACTTTTTTGTTTTTTGTGATTTGGTGTCTGGGGGGTCTAAAAAGTGTACCTGTGAAGTTTCAGCTCTGTAGCATGTCCAGAACCAGAAAAAGAAATAGAATTAGGGTTAGGGCTAGGGTTAGGGTTAGGGCTAGGGTTAGGGTTATTTTTAGTGCTTAGGGTTAGAGGGTTAGGGTTAGAGGCGTAGGGGTAGGGTTACTAACTCTAACCCTAAGTATCTCACCATAACCCTAACCCTATCCCCTAACACTAAACCTAACCCTTAAAGCCCAGTTCCTGTCCCATTTTGGTCGGTTCTGGTCTGTTTGCGGATGTTTGCGGTGCGTTAAACGGGGAGTTTGGTCTGTCAGAGTTTGGCCTGTCACTGTGAAGCGGGCGTAACCCTTAGACTACCTGATTGATACAACATCATACCTGATCGTATACACACACTGGATGTTTTAAAGCACGTTATTCCAAACAATTTAGGAATGTTAGGTGATTTATGCCCTTTATGGATTAAAACCCGACTCTGCGTCAACTACGTAATTTTCCATGGGAGTTTTTCCATGGATCCCCCTCCGGCATGCCACAGTCCAGGCGTTAGTCCCCTTGAAACAACTTTTCCATCACTATTGTGGCCAGAAAGAGTCCCTGTGGGTTTTAAAATTCGCCTGCCTATTGAAGTCTATGGCGGTTCGCAATGTTCGCCGGTTCGCGAACATTTGCGGAAGTTCGCGTTCGCGAACATTAAATTTTATGTTCGCGACATCACTACTGGTCACATCTCTATGATGTCAAGACATACAAGTCAGACCAGTCATAGGTAATGACACCAAGGACTCACCCCCATGAGCTCTGAAAAAAAAAAAAAAAAGAATAGTGGATGAAATTTCAAACATCATAATCAAGCTGATTTTACCACATTTAAAGTAGTGAACTCCAAATTAATGAAATTTAGTTTACTAATCTATTCTGTATAATAATTTTGAGTGAAATTTTCTTTTTTCCTTGTTTTACCCATTGGGCTGCACTCCAGCGATGGCAGCATGGCATTTGTAAGGTGGGTTTCCTAACAGTGACAATAAGGCACAATGCCTGCATAATTTGTGTTGAAAGTGCCACTTATATTCTCCTTCGGAGGCATATGTGACAGGGTGACTATGTAGGAGCATATTTCGCAGACAGGGAAAGAGCAATGTTATCCTATAACAGAGAGTGCCAGGACAAGGGGTGAAGTTATTATTTCAATGAAACTGCAGAATTAAAAAGCTACAAAGCTACTTTGTTATGACATGTTAAAGCTTATATGAACTTTTAGCTTTTGGCTTTACATAAATTTGAAGTCCTGCTTGGACAATGCTGCAAAATTTGTACTAGACATAAGAGAGAAATCATCGAATGCTGTATTGTTTATTGATCAAACAACTACATGTGCTAATATGTATGAATTGGGCTATTTATAAGGTAGTCTAAACCATTAACTAATACAGTTATGCTCATAAGTTTACATACCCTGGCAGGATTTAGGCTTTCTTAGCCATTTTTCCTAGAATATGAATGAAAACACAAAAACTTTTCTTTCACTCATGGTTAGTGTTTGGCTGAAGCCATTTATTATCAATCAACTGTGTTTACTCTTATAAATCATAATGACAACAGAAACTACCCAAATTACCCTGATCAAAAGTTTACATACCCTGGTGATTTTTGCCTGACATGCACACAAGTTGACCCAAAGGGGTTTGAATGGCTATTAAAGGTAACCATCCTCACCTGTAATCTGTTTGCTTGTAATTAGTGTGTGTATATAAAAGATTTTTGAAAATATTGCTAGAGATTTAAGACAATGGAAAGCACCGCATCCCTAAAACAATGGTAACTACAATGGAGGGGGCAAAATGGGACTTTAGAGGTGCAAATGATGGAGAAAAATCTGGATTCCCAATGTGTGTATATAAAAGGTCAATGAGTTTCTGGACTCCTAACAGACCCTTGCATCTTTCATCCAGTGCTGCACTGATGTTTCTGGATTCTGAGTCATGAGGAAAGCAAAATAATTGTCAAAGGATCTGCGGGAAAAGGTATTTGAACTGTATAAAACAGGAAAGGGATATCAAAAGATATCCAAAGAATTGAGTATGCCAATCAGCAGTGATCAAACTCTAATCAAGAAGTGGAAAATGAGGGGTTCTGTTGAAACCAAACCACGGTCAGGTAGACCAACTAAAATTTCAGCCACAACTGCCAGGAAAACTGTTTGGGATGCAAAGAAAAACCCACAAATAACTTCAGGTGAAATACAGGAGTCTCTGAAAACATGTGATATGGCTGTTTCAAGATGCACAATAAGGAGGCACTTCAAGAAAGATGGCCTGCATGGTCGAGTCGACAAAAGAAAGCCATTACTACGCAAATTCCACAAAGTATCCTGCTTACAATACGCCAAACAGCACAGAGACAAGCCTCAAACCTTCTGGCACAAAGTCCTTTGGAGTGATGAGACCAAAATTGAGCTTTTTGGCCACAACCATAAACACTACATTTGGAGAGGAGCCAACAAGGCCTATGATGAAAGGTGCACCTTTCCTACTGTGAAACACGGAGGTGGATCGCTGATGTTTTGGGGATGTGTGAGCTACAAAGGCACAGGAAATTTGGTCAGAATTGATGGCAAAATGAATGCAGTATGTTATCAAAAATGGAGCAAAATTTGCATTCATCAGCTCGGATGCTGTGGATGAGACGTACTTGGACATTCCAACATGACAATAATCCTAAACACAAGACCAAGTTGACCTGTCATTGGCTACAGCAGAATAAAGTGAAGGTTTTGGAGTGGCCATCTTAGTCTCCTGACCTCAATATCATTGAGCCACTCTATGGAGATCTCAAACATGCAGTTCATGCAAGACATCCCAAGAATTTACAGGAACTGGAGGCTTTTTGCCACGAAGAATGAGCAGCTTTACCATCTGAGAAGATAAAGAGCCTCATCCACAAATACAACAAAAGACTTCAAGCTGTTATTGGTGTTAAAGGGGGCAATACACGGTATTAAGAACTGGGGTATGTAAACTTTTGATCAGGGTCATTTGGGTAGATTCTGTTGTCATTATGATTTATAAGAGTAAACACAGTTGATTGATAATAAATGGCTTCAGCCAAACACTTACCATGAGTGAAAGAAAAGTTTTTGTGTTATCATTCATATTCTTGGAAAAATGGTCAAGAAATCATAAATTCTGCCAGGGTATGTAAACTTATGAGCACAACTGTATTTAGAGCTAAGCTAGGAAGAGTTCTTTACTAGAAGAGCTCTTATTGTATATTGGAAAAGTTAATTGTCACACTTCAAGTCATTAGAAGCTAAAAGATTCCTGTCTCATGCGTGTGGACCCTGAAGGTCTGGTGTCGGTTCTCAGACTGAATTTACTTTTTATTGACCATTTGTATGAAGAGATAGGTGTTAGAGTGCAAAATCTGGTGCAGCTGTGCATGGTAGCCAATCAGATTCTCAGCTTGTTCAATTAGGCTTTGACAATAAAACCTGCACTCTCCAGTTTTAGTGAATCAACCCCACAGTATTGGTCCTGCTTCTCTATAAAAGGGGTGTGTTTATCCCAAGGACACCTATATGCTTTGCTAAATAAATATTTGATAATGTTTTGTTATATCTATTTATTGAAAAAAAAAAAACATGTTAATCTTGCCTGAGCTAATAACTTTCTCTGCTCTCTACTTGGACTGCCATGTGATCAGTTACAATGTTTCTAGGTGCAGTTGAATTGATTTACTAAAGGCAGTTAGACTGTTCACTTTGCAAAGAAAGTTACACTTCGGAAGATAATTTTCCAGAGAGCTTAGCAAATTAGGGGACACTCTACTGACTTCCATAATCCAACCATGTTCAGTTTTTTTGCCTTTCCTGCACACAATTGGGTATTTTTTGCAAAGTGAAATTTCACCACATTCACTAAGCTCTGGGGAAAATTCCCTTGCTCAATAGTCCTGTCATAGAGTGACAACGCTGCTCTTCCATAGATACTGTGTGTAACCATTGTCATCCCAGGAAAAAAAAAGTCTGTTACTTTCTGGATCACTAGGTGACAATAAAGGAAAGTACTCTAAAAACCTAATGCAACCACAAACGGTGGGGAATTGTGATTTATTACAGTTTTGTTCTTGGGTTTACATACATTTTGAGGCCCCATGCACACTGGCTTTAGCAAACCCTGCTCCTAGAGGAGTTTAGGGTTTTGCCTGTAGAAGCAACTAATGTTATGCTATGTGTCCATGCATAGTAGGTAATCTCAGCGTTTAGAGGCGGGAAACAGCCTTCTTTTTGCGTTTTTGAGAGAGTTTTTCGAACAAAAAAAAACTGCTAGTGGTGGACTCCTTTTAGTTCAGCGGGAATCGATCCACTAATCCCCGCTGAGCAGGCTGATGACAGCTCTGTCTCTGCTCTCTGTGGAGAGACGGAGCTGTCAGATCCCCGCTCTCCTCTATGGGAGATCAGATGAAAACAGATCGATTGTCCATTTTCATCCGATCCGATCCGATCCTCCAGAAGGATGGAAAATAGGGTTTCCATCTGTCTGGATTTCACGGATAGGATCTGATCAGATAGCAGCGGGTGTCAGTGGACATGTCACCGCTGACATCCGCTGCTTCATATGGGTGCATGGAGCATCCGATCAGGTCTGCCGGAAAAAACTGACAGGCGGACCTGATCGGGAAGCCCGTGTGAAAGGGGCTAAAGAGTGCAGACCTTATTAACAGATATTACTATCAAACGGCTCTGTCCAAATTTACGGAAATGTCGAGTGTCAGAAGTAAGTTTGCACCATGCAAGTTCATGTACATTGGATCAGCAAAAAGATCACATCCGGCTGCACAGATTGCAATCTTGTAAAACAGTAATGATAAAATAATGAATGGTTAGATATACATCAAACTCTGATAAAGGTAAACTGAGAAGAGATTCTGAGCTCTGTATCGTTACAGTTCTTACTACATTGTTCCATTGATTCATTTCTCTTGCTGCTCTTTTCACAAAGCTTGTTTTAAACCATTACAGATGATTACAGTTTTTTTGATGTTGCATTAGAAATGTAGAAAATACAAAGTTCCCTGCCTGAGCATTTAACCTGTATGGCATGAGATTGTACAGACAACTTTTTTAGAAACCATTAGTCACTTTGAAAGTTTTGTGCTGTGGAATGCAGTCAACAAAATACACCTAGCTATAGGGGTCATGTCGCATCACAGTGAATGTGATGTTTTAGATTATTAGCTAAAATGCCAGTGGCTGTGTTAGGCTCCCAGATTTAATTAGCTATGCACTCAGTAACCTAAACATTTTAAAAACTTATTTCACATTTCAAATATGCAAAATTAATTAAGCCAAATAATATATACAGAATGTGGGAGCCCTAACTTGAGAATGTTGAAAGACAAAAGTTTACACCATTGCCCATTCTGATAAACTGCATTCTAATCCCATTAAAACCTTAGGGGTGTAATTGCAAGGGTACAGTAGGTTGCTCCATGGCCCAAAAGGTGAGGAGACACATGTACGGTTGTTACTTTGTATATGTAGTAGGTGTCAGCTCATTTTTTATTTTATTTATACTCCATATATTATGGTAGCTTTCATCATTCCTTCTGCCATCTGCTGTGTGGATATCTTTAAGGCTCAGGGCTCTTCTATTTTGGCATTTGTATGTTTTTGAGATACTTTTATTCCTACTTGAAGTAGCTTGAAACAACTCAGAAATCAAGGCATCTCAGTATCAAGTTAAAGCAACTCCAAAGTACTTGATAGAATACTGCATTTGACTTGTTGCTTAGTCTAACGCTCCTGTATAAGTGCTCTAACAGGGGTCCCACCAGGGTGGAGCTTAAGCGCCATTTGGAAAGAGAGCACTGCACACTCTGAAAGCCATGAATTAACAAATAAGTCTTCCTCTGGATCACTTTTCTAGTTCTTTTTAGTTATTTGGGTTCACCTTTGTATTGTATCGCCACTTTTCAATAATCCTAGCCTGACGTAAACAATAAGGCTTCATGTACACGGGACGTTGTTAAAAGTCCCCTTTGAATGCTGGAATTTTTAGGACGTTTAAAACGTCCGTTAGGTCGCATTTGCACCCGCGTTTAGCGGACGTTTGCGTTTAGAACCGTTCCTAGAGGTCAAAAAAACCATTCCCCTGTAAAATGGAAAAACGCGAGCGCTAAACGCGGGTCATCGCGTTCGGTCGCATTCGGCCGCGTTCGGTCACGTTTTTGCGTTTGAAACGCCGGGAAACACACGTTCGAACGCAAACAATTGCTTTCCAAAAAACGTTCCTGAACTCAACTGCCTGCAAATGACCCTGTGTACATGGACAGATAAGATGACATGTAGATGAGTTCAGGAGCTTCTGAAAAAAAAAAGCCCAACTGCTGCTAAACGGCCATTTACAACGTCCCGTGTACATGGAGCCTTAAAATTCCACCAAAATTCTCCTTTTGTTACGTGAATACTTTAGTGGTACTAAATTAAATATGACATATATTATGCAGTCTTTTCTTAGTATTATCAAAGCATTCTTTGTTTTCCCCTGTACTTTAGTTTTTTTTGCCTGTTGATCCTGCTGTTATTTTTCAGTTTCCATGAGAAGAAAAAGGCGTTCAGCAAAAGACACAGATTAAGGGTTGAGACAAATTACTGACAGGGCTGCTTACAATGGTCCGCTGTTACTCATTTATGTCAAAATGAAAAAAAAAAAAGTGTTTTGTTCGAGTTTGGCTTTATTTTTTATTCACTTATATAAAGTCCATTTAAATCTACTAGTCCAATTAACACTAGAAAAGCAACAAAACTAACAGTGCTCAAAGTCCATACCTATAATTGACAAAAAAAAAAAAAAACTATCCAACACTTCCAGGGCCCAAAGCATACAGCTTTTTTTTTTTTTGCTTAAGGTTTACCTTATAGGGCTGCCACAGAAGTTCAAATATATAAAAAAAGAAAAAACAAAGAAAACATATATATGACTCTTATGAAACCAACCTGAACCTATTAAAAACAACTTGATACCTATTAAAAACAAAGTGGCCCCCAAGATGATCCTTTGAAGTGGATGTAAACCCTATTCATGAGATTTGACCCGGGCACATGTATCTGCAGTGTTTACTTATCTCTCTTTAAATCCCTAAGTCCCGTGTTTTTCTGCTGCCCGTTCCTCCATTATTAGCATGATAACTTCTGACAAGTTCTCTGACATTGGAGATAAAAGCAGCTGGAAATTTGTGTCGGCGTGGGTGTGAAGAGCTAGATTAGCAGACAACTAGTCTATTCACAGCACAGTTCTGCATGTTTCTTCCTTCCTATGCCTATGTGGAGGGGGGGAGGGTTTGCCTTTCCTCCAATCAGCTCACACACAGTGTTTGCCTAGACTCCCCTCCCACTGCTGAAACAGGAAGAAAACATTCTAACGTGATGTTCACTTTCTAAACAGTGTAGAAAGCTGAAGACAGCAGATATACAAATAAAACTTATATAGGGAGATATGTTTCATCTCTGTGTATCATCTGAGGCTGTTCACTTTACTGGGTATATGTGAGGGTTTACACCCACTTTACATGAAGGAATGTATGAATACTTCCTAGGGTATAAATATGTATGTAAACCTAATAAAGAACGTGTTAAACAGAAACAGCAAGGATGCAAGTGGTAGTACTCTCTCAAAATAACAAAAGCCTATTGATTGCTTCCAAAAGTAAAACGATTAATCCTTGAGTGTGTAGAACAGCGGCTTTAGAACGTTTATTTAAGGGTATACTAGGTCACCTGCTTTATCCATAAGGACAATATAGCTATAAATCCTCTAAATCAAGTTAGGGAGGACCAAGAACACAAACTGGCTTTTATATGGTACAATCTTCCAAGCATAACAATTGCATATATGAGCTGAAGTCAGTGTGTTGGGGGTGACAGCAAATCGGTAGGTACTGTATAGACATTATGTAAGAAATGTAAACATTCCAGATGTGAGGGAAGTTTCAAGGTGGATTTAGCCTGTAATCTGTGAAAGAAGGAAATGTCCACGTGTAGACTTCTGCAGGGACCTTCAAGACCGCATATACAGAATGTGGTAGGCAGTGCCCAAAGGTCTCCAGGTGGATTTAACCTGTGATAGAAGATATAGAGATAGCCATATAATGGTTATTACAGGGACCACCAAGACAACATATATGTGATTTAATAAGATCTACAGGTGGATTTAGCATGTGGTTGACAGTATAGGAGAATCTACACACAAATACAGGGACCACAAATACATGGTTTAGATGCCTTTAGGAAACACCAAGATCATATATGCATGGCTTGGATGTCACCCATTCTACTAGAACACCATAGGACAGATGATGAAAGAGAGAAAAACAATAGTCCAACCATCACAGAAGGGCATAGAGAGCTCCTCCAAGGAAGTTGGGATACCAGCAGAACCGGTCAGATGTTAGTCCCCATTTGATCCTGTAGTGGTGCTCTCTGTTCTCTGAAAAGAAAGCAACAGTTAGGTGTTTAGGAGGCAATTCTGCCACCTCCTAGATATGTTTTATTTCTGTTTTCTGCCAATTGACAATTTGTAACGTGGCTAATACACTGCAAATGATTGGCTAGTGAATTCCGTGTGGCCAATGGCGGAATTTTTCAGGCATTGTTTTCTGCCAACTTGGCATGTTGCATTCAGTTTTCCAGGGAAAGCTGGTATAACTGTGTCTCAGCCACCTGTTTTTACCACCTCTCTGCCAGCTCATGTAAAAGTGATCTAAATGTTTTGATGAGAAAAGTATCATTGGGTAGAAATAATAAGCCCAATTAAAATAATGTGTACACCTTAGTGAACTGACCTTATTCAGTTGTAGTGATTGCTAGAACTGAAGAGACGTGTGTTGTATTTATAATTTTTCAGTTGTCGTTGTACCCTTCCTTAATGCATAGAGTGCTAGCTAATTAACTAAGTTAACTTAGAGGTTATATGGGGATATTTTTTACATTCTCTTGGATATTGCAGACCTCTTAATTCACAGAACAATCTTTTGACAAGTAGCAGCTGCTCTAATTATTTCCCTGAAACCAGATCTCTGGGGACAAAGCGGGTATGAAAGTCAGTGAAGGCTTCTTAATGTAAAACTGTTGTTGCTTCCTGTGTAATAGTTGCTGGCCTGGAAGAGAATAGCTGAAACATAGTCCTTTCTCTGACCCCCAAAATAATATGTCAGCCCAACAAGACATCCACCCTTGACAAAGAAAGACAACGTACACCATGCCTTGAATATTCACAGGATGTCACACTTTGCTTCAATAACCTTGTAACTGAGAACCTTTTATTGCATAACTTCTAACAGAAAGGCATCAATATTTCATTGCATATGTATTTACTTTGATTCTGCTCTTTCACGCTTCAGGTTGTCCTTTACAAAAATGTACCTGTGAGACTTTGGCAAGAATAAAACTGTTTTTTGAAGACAGCGTTGAAAGGATTGTACATCACTAAAATAAAACCTCCACTCAAGTGGAGCGACCCTGTTTACTTTAACCCAGTTGTGCAGAAGATGTTTCCATTTTTTTTTTAATTCCCAGGGCATGAGTGGATGTTTGACGTTAAGAATTGGTTCATTTCACTTATCTCTGCTTCAGTTTAACAGATCGCCTCCTATGGGACACATTTATGTCTTAAAAAAGTTTTATCAACCAGCTACGTACAGCATCTCTAGATTTTTTTAAGTTAAGATCTTAAAGTAATTGTAAAGGTAGAAAGTTTTTACCCTAAAGAGGAGCTATAGTCTGGGCTAAAAAAATTAAAAGTCAGCAACTACAGATGCTGCAGCTGCTAACTTTTAAAAAAAAAAAATACTTGACCAGGGAACCAGCAATGTCAGGACCCCGAGCCGGTTCGTCAATTGGCTCCTGATGAAGGCACCAGCATCTTAACTAAGCGAAACCTGCAATGAAGCCTTCAGACTTCACAGCCGGCTTCTTATTGTGCATTTGCGAGTTGCGCTGCCACTTTTTGAATGGTCCTACCATCTTCTGGGACCTGTGTGTCTCTTAGAAGGCAACGTTGGAAGGAGGAGGGTCCAGAAATACTTGGCGATCTTACCTGGAAGCAGGAACCAGTGCCTGTCAATACCAGGTACCTGCTCCACCCCCCCCCCCCCCAAAAAAAGTGTCAAATGTGGCAGTGGAGGGTGCATACAAGTGGAGCTGCCCCTTTTGGGTGGAGCTCCACTTTAATGAATTTCTGCAACCTTCTGTGCACAGGATCCCCCCCAGACCCCCTAAATACGGCACAGTGGTGTAGTGGTTAGCACTTTCACTTAGCAGCAAGAGGGTCGCTGGTTCAAATCCCAACCATGACACTACCTGCCTGGTTTCCTCCCACACTCCAAAAACATGCTGGTAGGTTAATTGGATCCTGTATAAAAAAAATTGGCCCTACTGTGTATGTATGTGAGTTAGGGACCTTAGATTGTAAACTCCTTGAGGGCAGGGACTGATGTGAATGTGAAATTTATATGTAAATGCGCTGGGTAAATTGACAAAGCTACATAAGTACCTGAAATAATAAATAAATACGATACTGAGCTTGATCTTGAGCCAGCACTTTGCCCTAGAGCAGCATCTCTCTCCGCTCTCTCCTCACTGTCACTGGACATCGAGCCAGTATCAAGAGTCATTGGCTCCTGGTGCTGTCAGTCACAGCCCAGGAGGAGAGGCCAGGGGGCAGGGCTGAGCCAAACTGTGTGTGTCAATGGAAGCACACAGTGCAGCTCAAGATCGTGCCTGTATGAGTGATCCCATAACAAGTGGCTTGCTGTGGTGGCACTCGGCAGGGGGACCCCAAAAGTGAAGGATCGGGGCTGCTCTGTGCGAAACCATTGCACAGAGCAGGTGAGTATGACTTGTTTATTATTTAAAAAAAAAAAAAAAAGTTACAATAACTTTACATTTCCAGCAGCTATTTCAAATATGCTGGGAAGCCCTCTACTTTGTGATTAGAGATGAATAAAGGGATTTCAGGAAAAAAAATAGAAATGTTGCCACACAGCAACCTTTCCATTTCACTCGTTGAACTGCTGCAGTTTGAGTGGCAGTTCTACTTTATTCTTTTTTTAGGGGTGTATTTGGGGTTAGTTTATTGCATTTTCTCCCTGCATATGTATTTTGTTTATTTTTTGTTATTTTGATTTCAATTTTTGTCAAAAGGGAAAAAACAAGGGGAAGCACAACCCTAGGGCAGATTAACCTTTAATTGAACACACTCACAAAAGATAAAATATATACACAGTATATGCCATATATTTGGTATTTTCTGAGTTTGTTCAATAAAAGGGTAATATGAGCTGGGGTTGCATTTTCCCATGTTTTTTCCCTTTTGTCTTTTCAGTTGGTCTACCACCCATGGATGGTGGGGAACAGCAGGACTCTGGAGCCACAGAGTGATCATCACAACTATTAATTAGAGAGAGATCTGGTTGGTCTTTCCACATAATATCAAAATATGTTTTTTTCCTTATACTTTTTTTAATGTATTTAATTATGATTTAATTATTTGTATATATATAACGTTAAATACTTTTACTTTTTTTGCTGTCTTTTTTTTTTTTAGTGTAAAAAAACATAAAATAATCAGGCTAATGAGAAGCTTTTTTGCCACAAAACAGGCCCAGGATAGTTGAAAGGAGCTTCACTAATTCTCAGGAGCCATTTAAATCACCTTGTACCTTCAGAAACTATGAATGCATTTAAAGTATGAAGTATGAAGTAATTAGGAGTTTGCATGAACAATCTACCCTACTGTACATGGCTGAACCATTATTTGAATAATGGCTAAACATTAGTGTCAAACTCTCACTTCATAAACTAAAGACTTTATCTGGTAGGTGACATCATATCATACCTTTCCTGCAGCAATGAACCTTTGGGGCCACTTTACACTGGGAATTGCACTGGAACACGCTGGCATTCCTGTGTGAATTACATGCAGTTCTGTGCAGTGCAATTTCAGCCTTTTTATTTTGAATGGGCTGAAATTGTATCACACTGCACTACTTTTGGAAACTAACTGCAACCGCATTGCATGGTATTTTACTATTTGATCTGGTGCGGGCACACGCACTGTGTTTGCAACCTGTGTCTGGAGTGTCATTAACTTAATACTGATACCCTCTGCAGATCGCAAATGCAGTGTGTTTTGAATGCAGTAATCAAAACACTGTGTGAACTGGCCCTTAAGTTTGCCATAGATGGTTCAA
This sequence comes from Pelophylax lessonae, assembly GCF_965119305.1. Taxonomy (NCBI): domain Eukaryota; kingdom Metazoa; phylum Chordata; class Amphibia; order Anura; family Ranidae; genus Pelophylax; species Pelophylax lessonae. Next base: position 211,947,882 of record NC_138768.1, on the reverse strand, counting down.
ATCTTGGCTAGTTCAGCAAGGACCAGCCGAGATTCGAACCATCTATTGGCAGGCTGATTGTACCCAAGTCGATCCATCGATCAACTTGAGTACAACCAGCATGTTGGTTTTTTATATACGGTTGTTGCCAGCGGCTGTAGCCACTAGCAGTAATCATTGTTTTCTCCCGGCAGGGACGGCTCCCTATGTTGATGGGGAAATTGAGATATTTTCTTTCCTGCAACCACAGATAATCGCATCATGTATGGCCTGCCTTACAGTGCAACCAGATCATCCTCAGGCTTCTCCTGTTCCTAGTAAATGAGTTTATACACACCCCATATTACCGTGCAAAGCCCAAGGCTTATACTACCAGACATATGGCCCAAACATTTTCATCTGATAGGTGACATGTCTATGAATATGCACAAACAAACTTTGTAGAGTTGACTATTTGCATAGAAATTTTAAAAGGCTTCGGGTGGCACTGGAGGGGACCTCACTGCAGAAAAGGTACAAGCTTATTCCATCGCCTATTAGATGTAGTAGATACATAAAGTTACACTAAATTTTATTCCTATTCTTCAAAAAGAATCCCTACATATCCACTACTAAATGGCCCTGTAATCTATTTTTCATGAAAAAAGTGATGGATACTTTCCTACATACAGCGTGATCATAAAGAAAAGAACATAGCCACCCTCTAACAGGAAGTCAAATCACAGCAGCAAAAAAATAAAATAAAAAGGAATTTGGAAATTTGGAGGAGGCTGAGAGCAATAGGAAGTACTTTTTTGAGTTAAAACAGAACTATATGCAAAACTTTTTTCTTCATTTTGGATAGCGCAAGGGAGGGCTATAACCCCTGTCAGATTTATTTTTGCCTGTGTCCTATTGCAGGGATATCCCTTCACTTTCTGTCCCATACCCAAACAGGAAGTGAGAGGAAATCCCTGAGAATGAAGAGAATTCCTTGGGGACCCCCAGGTCAACAGAACTAGTGCCCCCATTGGAAAATTTCCCCTCTAATACGTTTCTGGGGACAGCTCTTAGGGCCCTCTTATTCCTACTGTATTAAACTGTATTGTATTTGTACTGTTGTAAAGCGCTGCATAAACTGTCGGCGCTTTATAAATCCTGTATAATAATAATAACCCAAAATTTGGGTTTTTCTTTTATTTTCACTTTCTGTGATAATGTTAAACAGGAAAAATAGAGAGGGTGAATCTCCTTAATGGAGGAACAGAGAACAATAAAAACTGACAAGGATTCTAACCCCCTCCCCCCTATCCAAAACTACAAAAATGTTTGCCTTTAGTTATACTGTATGAATACATACATAAATATATACAGTGCCTTGAGAAAGTATTCGGCCCCCTTGAACTTTGCGACCTTTTGCCACATTTCAGGCTTCAAACATAAAGATATAAAACTGTAATTTTTTTGTGAAGAATCAACAACAAGTGGGACACAATCATGAAGTGGAACGAAATTTATTGGATATTTCAAACTTTGTTAACAAATAAAAAACTGAAAAATTGGGCGTGCAAAATTATTCAGCCCCTTTACTTTTAGTGCAGCAAACTCTCTCCAGAAGTTCAGTGAGGATCTCTGAATGATCCAATGTTGACCCAAATGACTAATGATGATAAATAGAATCCACCTGTGTGTAATCAAGTCTCCGTATAAATGCACCTGCACTGTGATAGTCTCAGAGGTCCGTTTAAAGCGCAGAGAGCATCATGAAGAACAAGGAACAATGCAAAACTTTATGTTTGGCGTAAAAGCAACACAGCTCATCACCCTGAACACACCATCCCCACTGTCAAACATGGTGGTGGCAGCATCATGGTTTGGGCCTGCTTTTCTTCAGCAGGGACAGGGAAGATGGTTAAAATTGATGGGAAGATGGATGGAGCCAAATACAGGACCATTCTGGAAGAAAACCTGATGGAGTCTGCAAAAGACCCGAGACTGGGACGGAGATTTGTCTTCCAACAAGACAATGATCCAAAAGATAAAGCAAAATCTACAATGGAATGGTTCACAAATAAACATATCCAGGTGTTAGAATGGCCAAGTCAAAGTCCAGACCTGAATCCAATCGAGAATCTGTGGAAAGAACTGAAAACTGCTGTTCACAAACGCTCTCCATCCAACCTAGCTGAGCTCAAGCTGTTTTGCAAGGAGGAATGGGCAAAAATTTCAGTTTCTTGATGTGCAAAACTGATAGAGACATACCCCAAGCGACTTACAGCTGTAATCGCAGCAAAAGGTGGCGCTACAAAGTATTAACTTATCGGGGCTGAATAATTTTGCACGCCCAATTTTTCAGTTTTTTATTTGTTAAAAAAGTTTGAAATATCCAATAAATTTCATTCCACTTCATGATTGTGTCCCACTTGTTGATTCTTTACAAAAAATTACAGTTTTTTATCTTTATGTTTGAAGCCTGAAATGTGGCAAAAGGTCGAAAAGTTCAAGGGGGCCGAATACTTTTGCAAAGCACTGTATATATTTTTAAACCAATGTTTAGTGTCACTGGAATGCAGTGGGAGTTTGCCACTAGATTATTTTAAAGGCATTTAACCTGATTGGTTTCCATTAAATAAGGCTGACTGATTGTTCATGGAATAATTGCGCATCATTTGGGGCTGAGTAAAATGTTACTTCTAAGAGGTCCTTCATCTGTTACATGATAGTATTACAAAACTGTCCTCCAAGCATCAGAGCCAAATCCAACATCAGATTCAAAATGGAACTTTATTTAAACAAAACTGAAAGTTATTTTTAGAATATCATAATACACTTTAAACCCATAAATGAGATTTTAATGATATGTCTTACAAACCACCTGTGGAGACGTTTTTATAGTTGTGGCTGAGAATATTACAGGGTATTAATAGCTATGTTTAATTGTACAGTCTTCCTCAATTACTTTACTCCCTTCAAAATAGCCCCATAAAACATCTAAAAGTGCAATCTTAATGGATATGTGTATATTCCCCAGGCTGGCCATTATTCACTATGAGCTAGCATGACAAAATCCTGTGTCCTTTATTCATCTCAGGATACGCTTACCCATCGCCACTTATAGCATATGGAGAACCAGAGGATATACACTACACTAAATTAATGTAGACAGGGAAGATTTTTTCTGAGATGATAACCCTTTACATTTTAGAGAAAACTAATGGTAGTCCTGTCTGATGGGTCAATTCTAGTTTTGGCGAAAACGACACATATTTATTTAAAGAGAAGAAGCAAGAAGCCAGAGGATATCACACTACATGGATCAGAATATCTGTAATTGAATGTCATATGCAATGGAAAACTGGAGAATACTTTGAATGTAGATCTGTACAGTCTTCTAGGAGAAGCAGTGAGCAATTACAAAAGTAGTTAAAAGCCTGATGTGTGTGTGATAACGCTAGAATGATAGAAGTTAAAATACATTCCAATAGCTCTACCATAAAACGATTTTTCCTTCAAAGAAGCAGATCCATGATTGGCATATAGTATGGGTGGACCTTGTTCTGGTCCTAGGCTGCTACCTTTCTGATAGCAACAAATGGAGAGTTCTAGAGCCCACAACACTGTAACTTCTTGCATGTATACTGAGGAGGTCCTGGTACAAAGGATCATCTCACTTGAAGGACTTTTTTAAACTTTTAATGGTCGAGAGCATCAGAAACAGCCAACAAAATGTGTTGGCTGTATTTGATGCTCTTAATCATTAAACGGTTCTAAAAGTCCTTTGGATGAACATTTTTACCAGCCACTTCACCCTACACATCCCAAATGTAGTAAGAAAAAATTCTGGGAAACTACAAAGGAAATAATAAATATTCTCAATCCCATAAGAGAACTCCTAAATGCAATTTCCCATTACCATAGTTACCAATGAACCTTGCTATAGGATAACAATATAAAATTGTTCTCCTATAATAAACCGAGGAGAAACTAAACACTTTTGTACATAAATTGTACCTTATGGATCACTGAGATAAAAACAGCATACAGATACATTATAAAAGTATAAACAGATAACTTATGTAATGTATTTGAAACTTGTGATGTGTGATATCAGGCACAGGCATCTCATATTGTTGAGAACCCTGTTTGATATCATAAAGCCTACCTGGCAGCCTTGACTATTTTCTTTTGAATATTGATATTTTTGGCAGTTGTATTTTTGTAGAATTTGTATTTTTCTATTTTCCTAATGTGATCTGTGATACACAATTTCAATAAATATATAATGCAAAAAAAAGTAAACAGGTTATTGTCCCTGTTCATACAAAAAGGTGGCAGTGCATCTACTTTTCTTGTATATCCATTTCACCTTTCCCTTCTTCAATATGTTGATGGACACTCCACCCCATTTCAGTTTTGGGATGTGATCAATCATCATAATTTCAGATGAGGTTCAAGATGCGCATACTGCAGATTAAAATGTTTTACTGGCAATTTATTATGATGTTGGGGCCACAAGTATGTCAATCCATGTGGGCATTTTTAAACATTTAGCATTCTAAAATGGCAGATAAAATGACTGGTGATCACAAATCTCTTGCCTTTCAACATGCCTGAACACTTTTTCAAGCAATGATTCTTTTTTATTCAATTTCCACTACAAACGTGGTGACTAGCCACTGGAGGAACACATTTCGACTTCACTAAATCAACTTTGATTATTCAATTGGATCCAAAATCTTGAACTGGATAGCTTTGGAATTCAGCGATGTTGGGGTATACTTGTTAGTAGGTACCAATGTTTCCTAACAATGGATAATACATTTTGTTATATATAGTATGTGATATTGTGACACATTATCCTGAGAGGACAATAAGTAGAGCTTTGTGTAGAATCATGTTTATTTAAAATCACAGCACATTTGTTATCTAAAATTTCTTTAGAGTAACCCCTAGCTTGAGAATCCTCTTTTAATTTTAGATAGAATTTGCTCCAAAGCTGAAGCGTCATTCATAATACATTTAATGGAGAAAAATTGGCTGCATGTTGCAGAATTACATACACCCTTGGGATAGAAGCCATTGTAAGACAAGATTATTCTTGGTAGATTTTTTATATAAATCTGAATGCGTCCTTGAAAATGACCTCTGTATTCAGGAAATAAATCAGCTCAATGCTATAGGTGATGTTGAACGGGATAAAAGGGATCACTAAGTTAAGATGATTGTGGAAAGATATTACCCGGAGTAACCCCATCAATCTTGCAAATGTGCTGCATAAACCTGGGTAAGCATAGAAAAGTCTGGATGCATCTACAAGAGCTTAGTTCTAGCAGTACCAGTCTGCCAGCCAGACTTGTACTAAATGGTTCCCCCGCCTTGCCAGCTTGATGAGTTTAACTTGGCATTCATGAATTGGATATATAGGATATAAGCATCCATAGGGAATAACTCAAGGACAGTGCTTGCTATTGAAGCTATTCTGGCCTATCAGGAAGGGTGTTAAGTAGACATTTTGGACAGCATTGAATATCACCATGTCCTCATTTGTTTGAGATAAATATGAGATCATTACTGTCTCTAGCCAATATCTTTAGATGTGTCAGAAAAAAATTCCCACTAGATTTGTACTTTTCTTTTCTGTCTATTATATTCCTGTAAAACCCTAATATGCATATTAATGCAAACAACAGAAATTCCCAAATATTAGGGAAACAATCTGTTAGGATTTGCTAACTTTGCCAGACCTGTGACATAGCTGATATGGCTGATTATTACTGCAGTTTTCATTAAAGTCTGATATTTTCTAAAACAAGTGTACCATATGAATATGTTAAATATGCCACAGTGAATTTGCTTTCCAGTGCTACTGTGATTATACTTACAGTATGTCAATGCCATAGTGATTATTTCTACATCGCAATTTCAGTGCTTGCATTTATTCATATAAGCACATGTCCTTTTAGGTAATTTTCCTGGATAGAGCAACATAGTTTGACTGTCTGTAAAAAATTGCCTGGCTAAGGCTTTGAAAGACTGCTGCGAGACATCCCAGGTCTAACAATGACATATATTAATTGAAGACAAAAATGAATAGACTGTAACCTACTGTGATACATGCATGGTAACATTCAGTAGTTCCAGGGCTATACTTTCATTTGCAAGAAAAGGTAGACCAGTATAGTCTACCCTTCTTTACGTATACCGAAACCTCTTAGGATCTTGTTCCAGTGTATGATTCCTATAAATAGCCTTGCATTTACATTTACACAGACAATCAATTACATAATAGTTAAAGGGTAAGTGCACCTTTTAAGCAATTCTGTCACTAGATTGATCATTTTAAATAAGTACCTCCTGCAAAAGAAAGCTATTTAGGCTCTACTTCTCCTGTAGGTCACAGGAGATCACTTAGTTCTTCACACCTGTGACCCGTTTTCAGCTGACAGCAGGCTAAAGCCCGCTGTTGGCTGATATCACTCAGCCGGTCCAGGCTCAACAAAAATCCCAACTCCAAAGTCAGGGTCCACCCAACGTGTTCGGAAAACATTATTATTATTATAACACAGAATTTATATAAAGCCATCAGTTTATGCAGTGCTTTACAAAATGAAAGCAGAAAGTACAGTTACAAGACTATTCAAAACAAGAGAAATCAGAGGACCCTGCTCATTAGAGCTTACAATCTAAGATGGAGGGTCGAAAGATACAAAAGGTAAAAACTGTGGGGAATGATCTAATGGAGAGTATACAAATTTAGTAGTTGGGCGGAGGCCGGATAGGCTTCTCTAAAAAGAAGGGTTTTCAGTGATCGCCTAAAGGTGGATGTAGTAGGTAGATAGTCAGACAGATTGAAGTAAGGCTTTCCAGAGGATGGGAGTGTCTCTGGAGAGTACTGGAGGCAAGCATGGGAAGAGTTGACAAGAGATCTAGAGAGCAGGAGGTCTAAGAAGATGCAAAGAGAACAGTTTGGTTGGTATTTTGAGACAAGGTTAGTGATGTAGCTCTGGAAAGAATTGAGGATGGCTTTCTATGTTTTTGTTAGTATTTAAAATTTTACTTGTTGGGTGAGCAGAAGCCAATGGGGATATTTGAAGAGAGGGGTAGCAGACACTGAACAGTTGGTAAGGTGGATGAGTCTAGCAGAAACATTCATGAAGAACTGAAGGGGGGATAGCCTGTGTATAAGTAAGTCAATGAGGAGAGAGTTGCAATGATTGAGGTGAGAGATACCAGGGAGTGAATTAGGAGCTTTATGATGTCATTGATTAGGAAGGGGCATATTTTGGAGATGTTGTGGAGATTGACACAGCATGATTTGGACAGTGGTTGGATGCAGGGCTGAATGGAAAGTTCACAGTCAAGTGTTACACATAGCGGGTGATTAAAGCTTCCATTATCTACCCACAGAGAACTAATAGTGTTGAGTAGGGATGATCGAACGGTTCGGGTCGACCATCGGTTCGACCCGAACATTGGCTGTTCGAGGATCGGCTGAATTTAGAACTTTTTGCTGAATGCGTTCGGAATTCGGCAACCAGAACTGACCAAAATGCAATGGTTCAGGAAATGGGCTTTAAAAGCCAGTGATTGGACCAGAACCATCAGTAAAAGCCAATTGAGGGGGCAGGAGAATGCTAGGAATGTGATTGGAGTGACTAGGGGATCCATAGGCCAATCAGTAGTAAATACGCCCCCAGTATATAAGATAGCCCCCGCCAAATTCCTAGCATTGTTATACAGGGACATGGAAGAGAGTGGAAGCAGTTCTGTTACTTCTGCTACAAAGTGTCATTTAGCAATTATTAGTGTGAGGAAAGGGATATCTAGTGTAGTTAGGGTGCTATTTTCCACTATAGTTAGCTTTAATTATTCAGTTTCTGTAGGGAAAGTGTTAAGTGTAAGGGGACCGTAGTGTAGTGTAGGGTTAACTTACTCTGACTGCTATGGCAGGGTGACAAAACCCTTACATATCAGGGTGACCGCTATAGAGAAAAGATCGTTTCTCTTAGGTCACTTTCAGAGCACTGATATGGCTTCTCACCGGTCAGCCTGCTTTTTGGCTGCAGGCGTTTATAGGGATTTTTTGAGGACATGTTTGGAGTCAGGCATGACATCTGAACATGTGTATAGGGGTATATATACACACATACTTATATGTATATATACCCATACACATATATAGGTGTGAAAGCAGCAGAACACCAATATGGCTCCGCTCCTATCACACCTATATATGTATAAGTGTAAAATACATATAAGTGTGTGTGTATATATAAATATACCACTATACAGAAGTTCAGATGTTTTGCCGGCCTCCAAAGAACCCAAAAAAATGCCCATAAAAATGCCTGCGCCAGAAAAAAATGCCCGGGTGTGTTGTTGCAGGCATTTTTTTGGGGCATCTCGGCCTTTTGGCTAAGATCAAGTGTAGTATCTGTTCTTATCAGTTGGTATGGACCTCAGCTAGTACCAGTATAACCAAAACCCGGAGCGCTTTAAGTATTGAGGTATGGGGAGTAGGTAATCTGGGAAAGCATGTGGGGACCGCCGCCTTCTGATTCGAATGGGTTGAACTGTCCTAACCAGTTTGAAGGGAGCAGGAAAGCCGGTCTGACTGGGTGGCCGGTGGAACTGCTCCTGGATGTAATGGGCTGAGGAACAGGATGGCGAGGGGAGGGCTTTCTCTCCTGGGTTTTGATCTGGCCTTGCAAAAGGCCTGTCCCCAGTGGTAGGTAAGCTCTCTCTAAGCTGTCCAGGTTCTGATGTCTGCTGGTGGGGATAGGCTACACTCGGTCTGGCCGGGGGCTGAGATTGAAAAAGCCTGTGTTGTAAGTGCTCCTGGGGTGGCAGCCAAGGGGTGCCTTAATTCTCACTGGTGAGGAGCAGCTCGCCTTGAGTTTTTCGGCACCTTGGTCACTGAACCATGCACACCTTTTTCACACCTGCCTCTTGGGACAGGCCTTTTGGCTCGCACCAGTGGAATTTTTTTATTCCGGCCGGAAGGCCTGCCTTGGTTCCTCACATGGCACCATTGCACTTTCCCCACTTCCCCTTCCCCCACTTCTTTGTTTGTTTGTGACTTTTTCTTTGTAGTTTGTACACTGCACTATCACCTTTTTTTCTTTATTTGCACGACTTGTAGGGTGTGGGTCCTCGGGCCCAGCCTTGAGTCTTGGGAGGGGATGGATATGGCCTTTTGGCTTAGTTCGCCCTCTCCCATGGGGTCTCCCTTTGGGGGAGCCCCACCAAGTACTTGGGGTGGGCTGTTTCGGCAGTCCCCCTGGAGAATGGGGTTTGTCTGGTTTCGGCCAGACAGACCATAGTAAGTACCTTAAATCCCTGTCAGGAGTCTTGCGCCCCGGGGGATCGAGGTTAGGGTCCTACCTCTTCGGAGGGAAGACCATTTCGCACACCCTGTGCACTTTTTGTGTTTCCACGTTTGCATGTGTGCACTTTTTTATGCACTGGGTGTAAGTCTTTTGAGTGTGTTTCACACGCCACGGGCTTTAAAAAAAAAACTCTGCCTGGCCGGGGCTGACCGCCGCAGTAAATAGTCATGCGGCGGTCGGCAACCGGTTAAATAATTAACACCAATATGGCTCCGCTCCTATCACACCTATATGTGTGTAAGTGTAAAATACATATAAGTGTGTGTGTGTGTATATATATATATATATACCCCTATACAGAAGTTCAGATGTTTTGCCTGCCTCCAAAGACCCCAAAAAAATGCCCAAAAAAACGCCTTCTGCAAAAACACACCTGGGTGTTTTTTTTGGCGCAGGCATTTTTTTGGGATCTTTGGAGGCAGGCAAAACATCTGAACTTTTGTATAGGGGTATATATATACACACACACACAAGTGTGAGTGTGTGTATATATATACCCCTATACAGAAGTTCAGATGTTTTGCATGCCTCCAAAGACCCCAAAAAAATGCCCAAAAAAACGACCGCGCCAAAAAAAAAAAAACGCCCAGGTGTGTTATTGCAGGGTTTTTTGGGCATTTTTTTGGGGTCTTTGGAGGCATGCAAAACATCTGAACTTCTGTATAGGGGTATATATACACACACACTTATATGTATTTTACACTTACACATATATAGGTGTGATAGGAGCGGAGCCATATTGGTGTTAATTATTTCATTAGCGCAAGTATAGTGTTCTGCTACTTTCACACCTATATATGTGTATGGGTATATATACATATAAGTATGTGTATATATACCCCTACACAGAAAATGATGTTATGCCTGCCTCCAATAACCCCCAAAAATGCCCAAAAAAACGCTTGATACTAAACCGGCAAGGTGTGAAAATAGCGGAGCCATATCCCTGTTCTATAAGTGACATAATACAAACAATCTTTTTTTTTTATGGTTCTGGACATGCTACAGAGCTGAAACTTCACAGGTACACTTTTTAGACCCCCCCAGACACTAAATCCAAAGTCAAAATCCAAAAATCTCTTTTTTTTTTTTCAATAATTGTCTCTCTATCAAAAATGACAATTTTTAAGAACTTTTTTTTGTGTGATTAATAGTCCCTGGGCCATTACCCAGAACCCTAGGCACTTTTTAGGGGCATTTATTGGGTTTTAGGGCTTCAGAATTGTGTTTTTTGATTACCGAAGTTTAGGTCCCATTGATTTCAATGGGGTTCTGAAATCCGGGCCGAACTTTCGGGAAGTTCGGATGTTCTGGCCGAACCGAACTTTTGAAAAGTTCGATCATCCCTAGTGTTGAGTAGTCTGACTCTTAAGGTTTCTTCATTAGGCAATATATATATATAAACAAAACAACATTTTTTTAATACAAATTTTTTCCAAATAGCCATATCAAAGTCTGGAGAAGATCAAACAATATCTGCTGTTTTGGTTTGTGTCAGTGGTCATACTGACAAATATCTAAGACACAGAGCGAGATTCTTAAAGGCTTGCAGAGATCAAAGCTTTTGGTGGACAGAGCTCTTAAAGCATACACAGGAGGGTTTCACTCCAGTGACTGTGAGTGCAGACAGACATGCTTTAGTACATCATGTTTCTGTAGTGTGATAATCCATTTGGACCTTCAATGTGCCTGACATTATGTATCTGTTAAAATATTCAGCCCAAGTGTTCTTCTAGAGCCAATAAATGCTCTTCTTTACTATGTTTATTTTACTGACATACATCCAATTGATGTGTGTTAAAATCTGTTAATAAACTAAGAGCGGTAAAATGATCCATGAACACACTGTAAATGGTGCTGCGTCATTCAATTTGACTTGTTTATAGTATATAATAATCTCTGGTATGTAGCAGAATTATCTAATAGCCTCAGGCAGTAGAGGTGGGGAACATAACTGTGGCTTAATGAACTACATATCTATCAGGGCTGTGGAATGATTAAAAAAGTCAAGGCCCATGGTACATTGCAGTGCTGAAAACAAATGACGATGGAACTTATGCTTAACCATTCATATGACCCCAGCTCTTAACCCTGCACTAGCACTGTACAGTATATTTATCAAAAACTTTTTTCCTAAGTTTGCATAGAGTAGGGGAGGATTAGAAGCCTTGTCAGTTTTTTATTGCTATCAGTATCCCTGCTGTGGGGAAACCTGTCCTTGATGCCGAAAGCTATGGTAAATATAATATTTTACAGTTGGCACTGGAATAGTAGGTGAGAGGAGATGTTCTAATGGGGCAACTGTTCTGATAACAACTGTCTAATGGGATTTCCAATCACTTTACAGAGATTTTATCTCACTTCCTGCTGTGCCTCCAGGGGGATAGAGCATAATTGGCCAGAAAACCCTGAAAGGGTTCTAACCATCCCATGTTCTATCCAAATAAATAATATATACTGTATGTATGTATGTACACAATTCCAGTGTCCGCCACTCCCCTCTGTCAAGCCCTCCACTGGCTTCCGCTCACCCAACGAATCAAATTCAAAATACTAACGACATCTTACAAAGCCATCCACAGCTTAGCCCCCAACTACATCACTAGCCTAGTCTCAAAATACCAACCTATTTGCTCTCTTCGTTCCTATCAAAACCTGCTGCTCTCTAGCTCCCTTGTCACCTCCTCCCATGCTATGGAACTCCTTACCCTTATCTGTCCGATTATCTCCTACTCTATTAGCTTTTAGGCGATCTCTGAAAACCCTCCTCTTCAGTGGAGCCTATCCTACCCACACCTAACAACTCTACCTCCATTTTATCCATCTGCCCATCCCCCTCGGTTACTGACTTTTGTTTCACCTGACCCTCCCTTTTAGATTGTAAGCTCTAACGAGCAGGGCCCTCTGATTCCTCCTGTATTGAATTGTACTGTAACTGTATTGTCTTCCCCCACATTGTAAAGCGCTGCGCAAACTGTTGGCGCTATATAAATCCTGTATAATAATTATAATAATAATAATAATAATAATGTATACACTATAAATACTCTGTAACTTTATAGTTAATGTTTAAAGGTTTAAAGCAAGCCTCCTCTGTGCCCAATCACGGCAAACACACATGTTGCTCATTTGACAGCTAAGGCCTGGTTATTGGCCATCAGATACTACACTGTGGGGCTATGAAGGGGAAAGAATAATGTTCTTTCCCCACACCCGGCAGTACTGGGTTATTTTTGGGGGTTCCAGTGGACAAAGGGATTGGTGGGGAGTCAAATCCCAGGAGCCCTTCAAAATACTACAACTCTGATATCCTGAAACAAAATGATGTGAAGATTAAGAGTGACATTTAATAAAGTATACAACACTAGGTCTCATTGATAAAACCTACATGCAGGTTAATTAAGTTCCCTTACCAACCAATCAGATTCTAGATGTATTTGCAGGATTGGAAATGAAGCGTAATATTTAGTGTTTGCCATGGATAACAGTACCTTTTTGTTGCTTCATTTGTATTAAAGAAAGCTAACCATTTTTTGGGGAAAACTATTTGCCAATAATATATTTGCTCAAAACAGGATATATAGTCAAGACAGTTGTGTCACATTCCAAAACAATTCAAAATAAAGATCTTTGATGATACAAATGATGATCTTTGTATCTCTAATGATCTTTGATGATACAATGACAATGAAAAGAGAGCAAAGCCTGCAAATTGCCTTTCCTGACCATGAGATTTGTCTATAATCAAAAACTGTCCCATCGGTGTGACAATTTTTTTTATTGGAAATCCCAGCAGAGATGGGTGAAGGAAAGAATCATGTGGCAACTGTCAAGTACCTTGTGATACAGAGCAGAAAAAGCAGCGAGTTGGGATTGGTAATGCAGCTCTGTCCAGCTGGAGAGTGACTCGGAGATCCAAGTAGAGTAAAATGTGTTCAGAATACTGCAATGCAGAACATGCACTTTCAATTAGATAGTCATGTCACAGTCACTGACAATTACAGTGTCTACCTAAAGACACAACTCATTTGTTTTTCATATGTGCCTAGATGCATCAAGATGAAAATCTAGTGCAAATATCAATGTAACTTACCAAGCTTCATCATTCTGAAAAAAAATTTCTAGTTATTAACAACTTAACCATTCATAATTAGGATTACTAAATATTTTGCACTGTGAAACATTACGGTCTTCCCATGTAAATATACCAGCTGTTTGAGCATTTGTTTTTCCGGTAATATATACGCAGCAGATGATTTACACCTATTTTCATCATTAGTTGTAACATTAGCAAAAAAAAATGCAGTTCGCGGTTAGTTTGCTTTCTCTTATTGCAACTCAAGAGTACATATGGAGATTTCAAGTTAAGTTATCCTTGTAATTAGGTATAGAATCGGTGCCTGTTATTAACATTGGGGGTTATTTATCAATGTTTTTAATCAAGAGTCACACAACTTTCACCTAAGATTCACACCCTTTATAAACTGTGTGAATATTAGATGAAAGACATTGCTCCTAACTGTCCCTCAATTTGGGTGGACTGTGCCCCTTTTGAGACCAAATTCCTTTGTCCCTTGTGCAGCCTCAGTTGTCTCTCTTTTTGGTCTACAATAGTCATTTTAAAAATGCAATATAAAAGCTAAATAGAGGTAAAAAAAAGCACTTGTGTGGTTTAGCAAATCATTTTTTGCATATTAGGTATTTAGGGTCCATGCAACCCAGGGGCCATAGCAGGGATGTACCCTCTGCCTACATACTGTGTAATAAAATGTATCCCTCTGTATATTTTTAGAAAGTTGGGAGGTATGTGGAAGATATTGGAATCTTGGTTGAAAATATTGATAAATAGACCCCATTGGTGGTTGCTCCCTTTAGTTTTCCCTTTCCGACTTTTGCCCCTGCAGAAATGTACATATATATCAGCATTTCCCAACCTTTTCAACACAGAGGAATCCTTGAAATAACTTTCCAGTGTCAGGGAAACTCAGTTAAAAATACTATATCCACAACTAATATTACATTAGTGCGATGGTCAGTAGGAAGAATAATTCTTACACTTGTGGTCATTGGGAAGAATTGCCCTCTTACAGATAGATAAAAAGATGGTGTCAGTGGAAACTTTTCTGAGAGGCAGAAATTGCTCATTGCTCAATGCCCTAGCATCCTCTGGAGAAACCCTAAGGTTCCATGGAACTCTGATTGAGAAACCCTGTTATGCTTTTCTCCACGTGTAAATTTGTGTTTTAACATCCATTTACACATGCATGTTTTTTTTTTTTTTTTCCTAATGCCGTTTGTGTTTCTCTTAATGCAGACAAAATTAGGGAAAATTCTTTACTGGAGGCACAAGCCAAAATTGGAACATTGTTTATAGTACATTGTTTTTTTGCCTATGCTTTTACAGGGCAGATACCCTTCTGAAGGCTGCTTACTTGTTAGATTATGAGGAATTTTCCAGGCTCTCCAGGAACACTAATATGTTCATAGTTGTGACCTGATGTTTTGCTGTTTCCCTTGTGTGGAGTGTTACATGATACACAAAGAATCAATGCAGTGTTTTTAAAGCAAATATCATATACACATACATGTTTTTAGTAGTTTTACATGTAACATGACCACTGTGTTGACTAAGTCTGAAATACCGGCTTCAAAATGTGATGTTACCTATTGATAGATAACCTGCATTTTGTAACAGGACAGTATTGCTTATTGGGTGTCCATCTACTTAGATATGGTTGGTAAACATGGCATTACTCTATGTGCTCACCCTCACAAGTGAAACTGTTACCTACCTGATCTGTGTTGGCCCACAGCTACCAATCAGATTCAGTAAACCAACATATTAGTTCCATGCTATAAGTAGTCCTTGGAACATACAGTTCATTTTATAAATGTAGTGTAGAGAGTCTCTGGAAATCCAGAGCAGAATGTAACCATCCTCAAAGAGCACAGGCTAATGCAGGTTACTTGAAAGGCAAAAAAGGAAAATGAAGCACATGATCTGGAGCAGTACAAAACTTAATTACAATAAAAGCAAAAAAAATTGTATTGTCTGTACAGGACAGATTAGTTGGGAAGGAACTGGCAGCAGAAGAGCTACAAGGAGGTGGTTGAAGTAAATTCATCTGCCATCTTTACTGCACCGCTGGCCCCAATATCAGTGCTCCCTCTCACTATGATGGTTGTATATAGAGTGCCTCATATCTAAGTAAAATGTGAGCACATTATAATTGGCTTACTTTTTTGTAATAAGGTTTTTTTACAGTGTCAGATTGCTGCACTTCCTTTTGTCTACCAGATAGATTCAAATCCCCAGGGATGAGGCAAAACGTGCTGGGGATGTGGCCTGGATGAAGCGAGCTGAAGCTGCTTTTACCTGCTAACCACTCAGGCCGGGCTCGGTATGCGGTGGCCGGACTAACTCTTCCTATTTCTGCAGCACTCAGATTCAACATTTTATTCTTCAGCTCTATTTTTCCAATGCAGGTCTGAGTCTGGTTGGTGGCTGTCTGTCAACATAGAATGTTCAAATTAGACAACTAGCTTTTTAGTGGCTGCTATCTGGATTCCAGCATATGACTAAATTATCTATTCTATACAATTCTTTTATCCCTATGGAGGCCACCATACACTGAAGCCTTTTAAAGAGCAAATGTTTATTCTATGTGTTCTGTGTCTCTTCCCCGAGCAGTTGTGTTGATTCCAAGCATATAATTTAGTTCCATCAGCTACAGTTATTCTAGGTGTAAAGTTATGCAACCACTATGGAATCTGTCTGCTCTGTAGGGTGAGGCTGTGGACTAACTGTGCTATAATTGTCCTGTGTTGATGTGTTCTTCTCTCTGAAAATCCCACAAGGGCTATATATACAATGTTCCAAGTTTTACTTTGTAAAAACTAAAGCTTTGTAATTATTTTTCAGTGCCTGGGAATCTGGGATGCTTCAAAGACCATGGAAATCCACCTCCTTTGACTGGCATGAGTGAGACATCCAATAAACAGACAATACAATCTTGTATTACCATGTGCCGGAGACAGAAATACAAGGTACAGCTTCCACCCTCATTTGAATTTATTTGCAATGTTTACAACATCTCCTTCCCTGAATGTTCTGGTATTTTAACTTTGTTTAACATACAGCTGATGTCAGATTATGTTAATATGATCTTGTGCAAACAAATTTGCCACAGGTGACTGACTGTATAAAATTTCTAGATACCTCACTAAATATATTCTTGCTGTTTTAAAATAACTATGTATAGCATATGGAAATATAATGTTGAATGCTCTTGGAGATTCACAAAATTAAAGAAATCTAAGATACCTTTTAATTGTGGGGATAAAAACTGGATACTAGAGGTAATTCAAGGGATTTTTTCTTTGCTGGGCGGGTCCTCCCCGGGCGGGTCCCCCCCTTCCACGCTTCCTCCAATAACTAGCAGCAGCAGTCGGCTGGGTGAAGTTCAACCATTCATGTGCAGCGAAACTTAGAGAAAACTAGCGTATCTTTTGCTATCCTAGCTTTTGCTAGTCTCAGGTTTAACTACAAGAAAATGTTGCAGGCAAACCCTGGAATTGCAAATCTAAATCCAGGTAAAACCAGATAGGAACAGAAGGAGACGCTGTGATAATAGATCCCAAACAGACACAAGGCTCCCAGTTAAACCCCAGTGTAAAGTGAATCTGTGCCTTGATAAAGCACACTTAAGGGGTAACTACACTTTACTGGGAAAAAAAACATTTTAAATTAAAAAAAAAGTTATATAGCATATATAATTATGACATAAGCCATATTGTAATTGAATGTTATTCAAAATTACCCTTCCAAGCATTAGGGCTGATCTGAGGTGTGAAGGTGCAGGAATTGGGACTGATCTAAGTTGTGAAGGTGCAGGAAATGGGACTGACCTGAGGTGTGATGGTGCAGGAATTAGGGTGATCTAAGGTATGAAGGTGCGGGAACTGGGACTAATCTAAGGTGTGAAGGTGCAGGAATTGGGACTGAGCTAAGGTGTGAAGGTGCAGGAATTGGGGTTGTTTTGAGGTGTGATGGTGTAGGAATTGGGGCTGATCCGAGGTGTAATGGTGCAGGAATTGTTTTGATCTGAAGTATGAGGGTACTGAAGTTGTTGTGATCTGAGGTCTGGAGGTTCAAGCATTGGGGCTGATCTTAGGTCTGGAGATGCAGGAATTGGGGCTTATCTGGGCATTGAAGGAACAGGAATTGGACCTGATCTGAGGCCTGGAGGTGCACTGATTGGGACTGATCTGAGGTCTGGAGGTGCAGGAATTGGGGCTTATCTGGGCATTGAAGGAACAGGAATTGGACCTGATCTGAAGCCTGGAGGTGCACTGATTGGGACTGATCTGAGGTCTGGAGGTGCAAGCACTGGGGCTGATCTGAGATGTAAAGGTGCAGGAATTGGGGTGATCTAAGGTGTTAAGGTGCAGGAATTGGGGCTAAGCTGAGTTGTGAAAGTGCAGGAATTTGGACTAACCTATGGTGTGAAGGTGCAGGAATTGTTGTTGTGTTAGTTTACTACATACAAGCTCAATATTCATTTCTTACCATTACTCAAGTATGTTAGTGAATTTACTTCATAAAAATTATTTTTCATGATTAAAAGTGTGAAGTTTACTTTTTTTTTTTATTTTATAACCGGCACTTTCGTTTTTTTTAAGATACATTTGTTTAAAATGCAATGGCCTTATGAAACAGCTTCTAGGGCATATCAGTCTGTAATTGCTTTGTACAGGTGTCCTAGCCGTGGCTGATCGCAAGCACCTGTGATTCCTGCACAGTTGTATGCCGATTCTTGTTGGTGTATGGCCATGTGAATGAGGCCTTAGCTCCCGTTAACATCGGCGCAATTTGATATGCAAGTTGACATGTCAAATAGCATGCCAAATCGCAGCCTATTGCCGGCACTGTCCCAATCAGTGTGACGGCGACTTTGCAAGGCCGCACCGATTTCCAAAGGTAGTCCCTGCACTACTTTTGGCGATTTCAGGGGGCAATTTCAATAGACATCTGTGCATGAACCCGCATAGATGTCTTTCAAATCAACCCCGAACTTGCACTGAAATGCACAATTTAAAACCTGCGTTCAGTGTGAACATTCCCCTAAAGTGTCTGTAAATGTAGTAAAGCATGCTTGTTTACTCACTGTGGAATGTAAGGGGTTAAACCTCTGCATTGTGTAAAAAGGCTGTGTAATCCTATCTCCTCTGATCCTAAATTGGGGTACACACTAGTAGAATATCTGCCGAAAATTCCCATCCAAGGTAAAATTGTACAATTTTTGGCTAGTGTGTACACAACTTTCAGCAGCCGATGCCGACATTTTCAACGAATAAAAAAAACGGGGAGACAAACACCAAAATTTTTATTGTCCGTCCCAGCACAACCAATTTTCATTTAATGTGTATGCAGTATGTCCGCGAAAAATCAGATACAAAGGACTGCGCATGATCTGAAGTTGCTGATGATCCGGAAGTCTAGGAACAAAGACTTCCGGATCATCAGCGATTTTCGTCAAGTGTGTACAGGCCTTTATTCCATTGTCCCCAATATATTGCCTAATAATACAGAGCCAGAGGACAGGCTGCAAATGCTCAGTTTGCTGTGTATTGCTAGAGAGTTGTTTTTCTTTTTTTGGGGGGGGGGAGGGAGGATGCATGTGATCAGCACAGGGCCAATCAGCTTAGTCCAGATAGAGGCTCAGGGGTCCTGCATCCTGATAGAACAGTCAGCGCAGAATGAAAACTCCTCCTACAAGATTTAACCAGACACTGATAGAAGTCACAAGACTGCTTTAAACTGCTAATG
The DNA here is from genome assembly GCF_965119305.1 of Pelophylax lessonae. Classification (NCBI taxonomy): domain Eukaryota; kingdom Metazoa; phylum Chordata; class Amphibia; order Anura; family Ranidae; genus Pelophylax; species Pelophylax lessonae. Next base: position 211,928,706 of record NC_138768.1, on the reverse strand, counting down.
AGAAAAGGTATTTAGCCATTTATATGAACTAAAATAATTGCATTTCCATGTTCTGGGTACTGTGATGGACCAGATATAGTAAATGCAGGGTCCTGGGTGTAGTAACATTTTAATGGTAAGGGGCCCTTTGAAGAAATGCAGTGTAATACAGACACTCTGATTCTACCTGAAGCTAGTAAAGAGGCAGGTGTAAAGATGACTGACAGGGTTTTATTGTACCTGTGTAAATCAGCTGCACAGAGGGAGTGGCTTCCTTACCAGGACATTTCAATTTACACCACTCAGACCGGTCATATTTCATACTCATGTGCTTCGGTGAATGTTTAAAGTGATTTTTTACCAAGGGCATAAAGAAGCTGTCACAAGAAATGATAGATGATATTCTAATTTCTAAGGTATTTCTATTTTAGTTAAAGATCAGGATTGCCATCATATTTGTAAAAAATTGTTTTGATCTTTGAAAAAGCATCTTTAAAACCTGTTGTGTATTCATTAAGAACCACTGCATTTACTTTCATGCAGAACTAGCATACTGTATGTACCAGAATCTGATTTAATACCAGTCTTCTATAACCCTCTACAGCGGGAGAGAGAGGGAACAACAACCCACGAATAATTTGTTGACAGCTGATCAATTATGGACAAGTTTTACAAATGTTTTAACATGGCAATATTTCATGTATGATCATATTACGAATGATCATATTTTTAATTTATTTGTTATTTTTAGCAACTTTGTAATATTCGGTATTAGTTAATGTAATACTTATGTAACTCTTGGGCCCCTTTCCCCTTCTGAAAGGGTCAGACTTTCAGTTTTTCAGACGGACTTGATCGGATGGTCCATTCACCCCTATGGACTGACACAAGTCCGTTTACACCTGCCTACCCCTGATCCGGTCTGCTAAAAACAAACAGAAGGGAAACAATTCTCCTCCATGTAGGTGGATCAAATTGGATCAGAATAGGTGGATCATAGAGCTGAGCGGGCTCTGTCCATGTCCGCTCTGCATAAACTAAAGCCTCGTACACACGCAACGATTGTTGGCCGACCGATCGGCCGTCTTTTGTCCAGTGTTGTTGTGTTGGTTGAAATGTGCTCTAGACTGCAGACAAATTTTCTCGGCCAACAAAAACCAACTTCAGAAGTGATGTCATGTGCTGGTTTACTTTCCGTGTGTTTTTTCTTCTCTGAGCATGCCCAGTCTTGCTCATCTGATTTTTGTCTGCCGAAATCTGTACTGACTGACCAACAATCGGCCGTTCTGTTGACGGCCAAGAAAAATTTTATAGCATGCACACCAGATTTTGTTCGCAGTCGGTTGTCAGAAGCATCATACTAACAAGCCAACAATCGGCCGATCGGACGTTGGCCGAATATTCACGGCCAACAATCGTTGCGTGTGTACGAGGCTTAAGGGGACACGAACCTATCATCTGTTCAGATCAGCAGACAGATCCCCTGTTCATCGAAAATGGAAGACGCTTGTGTGAAAAGGGCTTTAATCAGCAGCAGGTCTTTGCTGGTTCCCTTTACACTGAAGATTGCTGAATGACATACACAGATAAAGGAGACAACCATCAAATATATCTTTAAGTTCAAAAACTTACAGTTGCCTATAGACAACATTTTCACAATCCAGCCTTTTTGTCCAAATCTTGCAAGCATCCAAAGTCTGTGGAGCAGTGCCTGACAGCCACAAATACATGAACAAAATGATTGAAGAGGTGAGAACAAATTGTTCTATCACAATTGTTTTCTCGGGCTCCATCCTCCCCTTTTGCTTTTCCACTTTTTCTGCCGAATTGAGAGAAACTGTCCTAGAAGCATAGGTGTGCGCAGCCTATTGCATTAGGGTGTGCACCCCAAAGTTTAAATACACATGCATGTGTTTGCCTACATGTATATGGCCCCGGTACATTACTCTCCCTGCTGGCAAAGTGAAATAGAAGTGTGTGGCACTTCTCTTATGACAGAGCAGGTCCGAGGGAGATCTTTCCCATCTCCTCACTGGCAAACAGAGCGATAATGCTAATGTGCCCTAGGTGATTAGGGTGTGCCCAGGCACACCCAGCACACCCTGTGCGCACGCCTATGCCTAGTCATCATGAGATGGTTGGATTGTGCAAGCATGTCCAAATGGTCTCTAATATCTTGCCAGCTTATACAGTATAGTATAAGTGGAATGAGATTAAACCACCTGTCAGATTTTTATCGCTGTCTGTGTGCCCATTGAGAGATTCACCCATTCTGTTTGTTCTGTTTGCCATTAATACCAAAGTGAGAGTGAAAGGAATCATGCATGTTGGGTTGTTGCCCAAACAGGTGAAGCAGGGGACCTTCCATTGGGGATAAAGTTCTAATGACTGTGATGATAACCAGGCATTCCTTCACTTCGGAGAGATTTCCTCTGGTTTTTTTGTTTTTGCTATGGGATAGGAAGTGAAAGGAAATCTCTCCAATGGGACACAGAGGGCAGAAATAATGACATAGGTTATAACCCTCCCTTACTCTACCCAAAATTGAAAAAAAAGTTTTGCTTTTATTTCCACTTTAAGTATTTTCACTCATGTGGATATCCTAATTAACCACTTGCCGACCACCGCACGACTATTTACGTCGGCAGTCAGCCCCTCACAGGCAAAGCGACGTAGTACTACGTCACTAGCCTGTGAGGCTCTAGGGGGCTCGTTCACGCCCCCCCGTGCGCGTGTGAGCGGCGGACCCAATGACCGCCGGTCACTCGCGATCGTCGGTTACAGAGGGAGAAAGGCAGGCGGCTAATGTAAACAAAGCTGCCTGTCATTCTCCCCTGTGTAACAGCAGAGATCATACGGTCCTGCTATGCAGGATCGTATTTCTCTGCAGTTACACACACAGCCACATCCAATCACAGTTAGAAGCACGCCCCTAGGGACACACTTAACCTCTCTTTCTCAAATAAAGTTAACCCCTTCCCTGCCAGTGTCATTTTTACAGTAACCGTGCATATGTATAGCACTGATTACTGTTGAAATGTCACTGGTACCCCACAAGTGTCAAAAATGTAGGTCAAGGGTCCGATCTGTCCGCCGCAATGTCGCAGTCCCGCAAAAAAATCGCAGATCGCCGCCATTACTTGTTAAAAAAAAACAACAAAAATGACAAAAATCTTTCCCTTAGTTAGTAAACGCAATAACTTTTGCGCAAACCAATCAAAATACGCTTTTTGTGATTTTTTTTCCCCAAACATATGTAGCAGAAAACAAATTGGCCTAAAATGTTAAAAAATTTTGATTGTTACATTTTTTTTGGGGGGAATTTCGTATAAAAAAATGTGAAAAATATTGTTATTTTTGCAAAATTGTCGCTATTTTTTTGTTTATAGCGCATGATCAAAAAATCGCACAGGTGATCAAATACCACCAAAAGAAAGCTCTTTTTTGTGGGAAAAAAAGGACGTCAATTTCATTTGGGTACAGCGTCGCACGACCGCTCAATTGTCCATTAAAGTCGTGCAGTGCCAAATCGCAAAATAGGCCCTGGTCAGGGGTAAAATCTTCCGGGGCTTAAGTGGTTAACATGAATTTTTATAGACAGACTGTGTCTGTGTCATAAAAAGACATCAACTCCAGAGAAAGTCTGGAAGGTTGCCTTTCCTGAAGGTACTGAAAGTACTGTTTTCTGTGTATGTATTGTTATTGTGGCTGAAGTTACATTTGTACCATTCACCATCCATCCTCTAAAGCAAGACACTGTGCTATGAATGAAGCGATTTATGGGAGGCCCGCAGATCTTCTTTCATAGCTCTTGTTATCCAGTCACAGATGAAGGGGCAGAAATAACAAAAATGGATGGGCTATAGTTTCAAAGGCTGAATTCTACCGTAGAATGAGTTGGTTAGCAAATCAAGATTGATATTTGTTGAAAGTAGAGTCCTCCATTTCTAAGGAGCTGCAGCTGTACTGCCTGTGTAATATGGGTATACCTGCTGGCATTGTGCTATGAAAAGCAGATTCCATCCCCTGCAGGGCTGTGATGCCAATAACCTGGCTCACCTACCTATGTCATGCTTCTATGTAGGTGAATTAGGTTAAACCTAGGGGGGTTTTGTTGAATATGTTGACTTCCATAGTTGTCTTCAAAAGATCTTTCATTTTTAAGATGCCATGGATATTTCCATCAACATTTCAGGCCAAGGGCAAAGCTATACCCAAAGCTGACTGCCATGTGTGCCATGTGACTGTCATGGGCCCAGACAACTTTATATACTTTTCTCTACAGAGGGACAAAGCCATTTTTGTTTAGGCATGATCCATAATTGGACTGAGATGCTGGCTCAGAGATGACACTAACACGTAAATCTTGGTATGTATGCAGTTCACATATGTCTCACACTTATCAGCCCCTGCCAATGCCTCTTACCTTAAAGATATATTAAAGTCTCTTTTTTTGGTTTAAAAATAACAAGCCTGTTATATTTACCTGCTCTGTGTAATGGTTTTGCAGAGAGCTGCCCAGATCCTCCTCTTTTTAGGTCCCTTAATTGCGCTCCTGGCTCCTCCCTCCTGCCTAATGCCTCCACAGCAAGCAGATTGCTATGGGGGCACCCGAGCTGAGCTGTTGCTCTGTGTGTCCATTCAGACACGGAGCCCCGGCCTGGCCCGCACCCTCTCTCTCCTCATCGGCTAGCTGACTTTGATTGACAGCAGCGGGAGCCAATAGCGCCTGCTGCTATCTCAGCCAATGAGGAGGGAGAGCCCCAGACAGCCCAGCCTCTTGTGCAACATCGCTGGATTAAGAGCGGGCTCAGGTAAGTATTGGTGGGGGGGCTGGGAAGGCTGCTGCACACAGAAGGTTTTTTTTTTATCTCAATGCATAGAATGTTCACTGACAACTGATCACATCACTTTAGCCTAGGCAAAGTTACTAGGCTAAAGTTGCAGCTTTTTTTTTTTTCAATTACATTAGTGCTGTATATTGTAACATGTCAGGAGTCTGTTCATGCAGACTTGTAAAATTACTTACCTGGCAGTGCTGTCTGGCAGGGAAAAGTACAGAATTGTCCGAGAATTAAGTTGGTGTGGCATTGGGGAGATTAAACTCAAGCTTATGGTGCATTTACAATGAGTTGCGCCAGTCACAAATTGTATTTTTAAGGCCTGGCAGCCCACTTTTATTTAATAAACAGAAAGTTCACATACGCAGGGGTTTCTTCCATACAAAATCCAAACAATGAAAATGCCGAACCACCTGGCTCGCTTGTTGTCAGCACCGCTCATTCTCTTACCAGTTCCTCTGACTGTGTTGTCCAGCTTTCCTGGTTCACTTTGGCTCTCTTAACCTTTAGTCACAGTGTCCACTTCTGGCCTTTGGATTGGGATTCTCCTAGCACCCTCATAGGAGCCACCCTGACTCCAGCAACAATACCTCTTGTCTCCTGGCTGCTAGCTGGGGCACCTCTGACCCCTTGGTGAGACCCTCTGTCTCTTGGCTTCTGGCTAGGGCCCTCTGACCCATGGGTGAGACCCTCTGTCTCTTGGCTTCTGGCTTGGCCCCTCTGACCCCTGGGTGAGACCCTCTGTCTCTTGGCTTCTGGCTTGGCCCCTCTGACCCCTGGGTGAGACCCTCTGTCTCTTGGCTTCTGGCTTGGCCCCTCTGACCCCTGGGTGAGACCCTCTGTCTCCTGGCTTCTGGCTGGGGCACTTTTGACCCCTGGCTAAGACCCTCTGTCTTTTAGCTTCTGGCTGGGGCTCTCTGACCCCTGGGTGAGATCCGCTGTCTCTTGCTTTCTGGCTTGGATCATCTGACCCCTGGGTGAGACCCTCTTTTTCCTGGCTCCTGACTGGGGCACCTCTGACCCCTGGGTGAGACCTTCGGTCCTCCACACTGGGAGCGGTCTCCAGCTGGGATCTCTGAGCTATCCTCAGTCCTGAGTACATAATGACCCAGTACACCTATGTAGCTGGACTGAGAGTTCAGATGCACTACCCTGCTGGGGACTGTGAGTATATTTTTGCATATTTCCAGGCATTCCTATTGAATCTGATGGCCATGTCTCCTCATCCCCCTGTTAAGTTATGTACCTACACACTCCCTATTGAACTTTGCTAAAACTCACAGTCACCATGTAAAAAGGTGTGTCTATGGGTCTTTCCGGTTGGATGTTTCCTTTGGAGTGCGCTGAAAATACAGGAAGGTTCTTCACTTAGTACACGATGCAAACAGAATAAAAAATTATTTAACCGACTAAGTGGTTGGATGGCAGCCCAGACCCTTAACATCCTGTCGTAGATATTTAAACTGTATGGGTAAACAGTAAAATATCTAAATTGTATTTAATAATGCCTCTATTGAAAAACAGCAGTTATGTCATAAGAATGCATTGCATTTACATGTATGAACTTTTGGAGTGATTAGCAGATAGAATGAACACAAAATTAGTTTTGCTAAAGTTCACTAACATCTGTTCATCCCCTCAATCAATTACCAATTATGCCTTATTTAATGATACTATACACAAAGCAGTGATGTGCAGCAGCAGTAGATAGGTTAGAGGTATAATACCAAAGTAGACAACCTACTTTGGATAAACTGATACATATACTTACATTCTTATTATATCATTGAAAAAAAAAATGTAATGTTGACAAAAGCTAATGTTTGACCTCCCTATGCCTCCTATAGTTTGTGAAGAATCAATGGGTAGATTCTAGGGGGATTCTAGGGAGACCCAAGTGTCGAGTACATAAAACTGAAACTGTTTATAAATGTGTTTGTGAATGTATGCTTGAACAATATGAGTCTCCATTCACACTACCGCGACTTGTCAGGCGACTTGTCAGCCTGACAAGTCGCGGTCCGTCGCGGTCCATGCAGTGCTACAGGACCCGTTCTAATAGGAGCAACACAAGTCGCTCCGACTTAGAAAAAGGGTCCTGTACTACTTCGGGGCGTCCTCGGAACGACTTACATAGACATTCATTATATGAAGTCTGTGCAAGTCGCACCGAAGTCGCGGTGCACGCGACTTGTGAAGTCGCCCCTGAAGTCGTGCCGCTTCATTGTGAATGCGGTCTTAAAGGTGGCTCACAATGTGGGCTTATAGAGTCTGATGGTAGACCGATGGTAGGTAAGAAGTTTTATAATTATCCGTACTTTACGTATTTACTTTTCAGTTGACTGTATGAGCCTTAATAGGTATGACATGCAAGGTATATGTCTGCCTAAATGGTATTACAAAAAGCACTTTAGCTTTTTCTTTTGGTATCCATTTTTCAGATCAGTTATTTCATTTTTAATGTATTATTATAACTTGCATAACATATAGATAGATCGATAGATCGATAGATAGATAGATAGATAGATAGATAGATAGATAGATAGATAGATAGATAGATAGATAGATAGATAGATAGATAGATAGATAGATAGATAGATAGATAGATAGATAGATAGATAGATAGATAGATACAACTTTATTGTCATTGCATAGGATTGCATACGATGTAGTATGTACATGTATAGTACAGAGGTTACATACAGTCTTTTGTTTGTGTTTGTTTGTAATGATTAGCGGTGTAATGTTGAGTTCAGTAATATGTAAAGCCATGAGTGACTATATTTTTTTTATCACTTCTAGTTTGCGGGATTGGAGTCGGGGTTTGCGTGCTTTTGTGGAAATAATGCAGACTACAGAAAACATGGAGAAACACCAAGCACCGATTGTAACAGTGTCTGTTTTGGAGATCACACACAATCATGCGGAGGAGATGGGCGAATTATCCTGTTTGATTGTAAGCCCTGGTTGTATTTTTTTTTTCTTTTTCTTAGATGCATAGTCATATATGGCTGAAATATAAGGTGGAACTTGTGACTGTATAATAATGCGCATGGTTTTAGAATAGGGGGTCCAACAAGCTCAATAGGTGTTATTGTCAGGTCTCCATAAACCTTTGGCAATATAGTGTATCTCCTTTAGTACAGGTGTCATTAAAACTTGAAGATAATACTGTCACCAGCCCAGAAATATAATAGGATTATAAATGCATTCAACGTATTTAATGCATTTTATTTATCTAAAAAAGCTTCCCTTGTGTAGTCATCAAAAAGCCCGGAGATTGCTGCTGGGTGCTGCCAAGTTGGATGTGGTTTTAGCAGCCCTAGCACAGAGCTGTCACTCAAGTGACACTCTAAATTATGCCCCTTCCTAGGGGCAGTGGTGTGACTCAAAATGGATGAGCTCCACTGTAATCTTTTGGCCAGGTCTACCTCCGGTACTGAGCCTTGCCTCTGTATTCCCAATCACTGTGCCTCAAAAGCACTCAGCATTAAAGTGTTACTAAACTCAGGACCCTGCATTCACTATATCTGGTCTCCTACAGTACACAGAAAATGTAAATACAATTATTTTAGTTAATATAAACTGCTAAATACCCTTTCTCATCAGCAGTTAGAGCAGTCTTGTGACTTCTGTGATTGTCTAGTTAAAGCTTGTAGGAGGAATTTTTCATTTTGCACTGACTGTCCTATAAGGATTCAGGACCCCTGACCCTCTATCTAGACAATGCTGATTGGCCCTGTGCTGATCACATTCACTATTTCAAGAAAAAAAAGCTCTGTAGCAATACACACTAAACTGAGCATGTGCAGCCTGTCCCTTGGCTTTGTATTATCAGGTAATATATTGAGGACAGTGGAAGGAGGAGAGAATCAGAGGAAACAGGATCAAACAGCGTTTTTACACAATGCAGAGAGTTAACCCCTTAGGTTCCGCAGTGAGTATAACAAGCATATTTTAATGAATATACAGTGCATTGCGAAAGTATTCGGCCCCCTTGGACTTTTTGACCTTTTGCCACATTTCAGGCTTCAAACATAAAGATATAAAACTGTAATTTTTTTGTGAAGAATCAACAACAAGTGGGACACAATCATGAAGTGGAACGAAATTTATTGGATATTTCAAACTTTTTAACAAATAAAAAACTGAAAAATTGGGCGTGCAAAATTATTCAGCCCCCTTAAGTTAATACTTTGTAGCGCCACCTTTTGCTGCCATTACAGCTGTAAGTCGCTTGGGGTATGTCTCTATCAGTTTTGCACATCGAGAGACTGAAATTTTTGCCCATTCCTCCTTGCAAAACTGCTCGAGCTCAGTGAGGTTGGATGGAGAGTGTTTGTGAACAGCAGTTTTCAGTTCTTTCCACAGATTCTCGATTTGATTCAGGTCTGGACTTTGACTGGGCCATTCTAACACCTGGATATGTTTATTTGTGAACCATTCCATTGTAGATTTTGCTTTATGTTTTGGTTCATTGTCTTGTTGGAAGACAAATCTCCGTCCCAGTCTCAGGTCTTTTGCAGACTCCATCAGGTTTTCTTCCAGAATGGTCCTGTATTTGGCTCCATCCATCTTCCCATCAATTTTAACCATCTTGCCTGTCCCTGCTGAAGAAAAGCAGGCCCAAACCATGATGCTGCCACCACCATGTTTGACAGTGGGGATGGTGTGTTCAGGGTGATGAGCTGTGTTGCTTTTACGCCAAACATAACGTTTTGCATTGTAGCCAAAAAGTTTGATTTTGGTTTCATCTGACCAGAGCACCTTCTTCCACATGTTTGGTGTGTCTCCCAGGTGGCTTGTAGCAAACTTTAAACAACACTTTTTATGGATATCTTTAAGAAATGGCTTTCTTCTTGCCACTCTTCCATAAAGGCCAGATTTGTGCAGTATACGACTGATTGTTGTCCTATGGACAGTCTCCCACCTCAGCTGTAGATCTCTGCAGTTCATCCAGAGTGATCATGGGCCTCTTGGCTGCATCTCTGATCAGTCTTCTCCTTGTATGAGCTGAATGTTTAGAGGGACGGCCAGGTCTTCGTAGATTTGCAGTGGTCTGATACTCCTTCCATTTCAATATTATCGCTTGCACAGTGCTCCTTGGGATGTTTAAAGCTTGGGAAATCTTTTTGTATCCAAATCCGGCTTTAAACTTCTCCACAACAGTATCTCGGACCTCCTGGTGTGTTCCTTGTTCTTCATGATGCTCTCTGCGCTTTAAACGGACCTCTGAGACTATCACAGTGCAGGTGCATTTATACGGAGACTTGATTACACACAGGTGGATTCTATTTATCATCATTAGTCATTTAGGTCAACATTGGATCATTCAGAGATCCTCACTGAACTTCTGGAGAGAGTTTGCTGCACTGAAAGTAAAGGGGCTGAATAATTTTGCACACCCAATTTTTAAGTTTTTTATTTGTTAACAAAGTTTGAAATATCCAATAAATTTCGTTCCACTTCATGATTGTGTCGTACTTGTTGTTGATTCTTCACAAAAAATTACTGTTTTATATCTATGTTTGAAGCCTGAAATGTGGCAAAAGGTTGCAAAGTTCAAGGAGGCCCAATACTTTTGCAAGGCACTGTGCAGACTGATTTGACTGTTTTGGGTTTAATAACACTTAATGGAGAGCATGCTTGGCCAAAATTTGCTGTAATTTAAGAATCCTGTTCCTTATATGCTACAGATTACAGTGCTTCATATATGCCCACCCAGATTTTCCAACACAGGTCGTATGACCAAATTCAGGAGACACATGTGGCAGCTTTAGTTTGCTGGTCATTAGCAGCTTCCCTGTGTAGCTCTGCCTGGGAGGTCTAATTATTTGTTTCCACCTAGAGCATTGCTGCAATGCCACAACCAGTGGGGAAGGAGGCACAACCTGGGAGGTCTGGGGACAGCCTGATATGAATCTTTACCCTAAATAGAAGCCAATCAGCAGGATCTCCATTTTGTGATTAGTGTCAAGGCTGGATCACCAAGCTTCTTTTGTATATTATATGCTTTGAACTAACGTTATGCCTTGAACAGATGGTGAAATGATCACTTTAGGAGATGATACAATACAATATAAACCATATTAAAGTGTATAAATATACTTCAAAGTTCTTATCACATTCATTCCCGCAATGTTTATTTTTATTTTACTAAACACGTTCTTGCTTCATCTTGGTTTAGCATATTTTAACAGTCATTCTAAACATTGACTCGGTTGTATATTTATATTCAGTAGAAGTGTTTCAGAAATGTACATGAAGTGTGAGCAGATTAGAACATACTTACTTCCGTGTCTCCCTCAGTTTACCTTCTCATGAGTGTCTGTGAATATGTACTTGTTCTGCGGTGGAAGGGAGATGGTTTGTAGCAGAAGGCTTCAAGGCTGGAAGGTTCTCAAAGCATAGATAAACCCAAGAACAAACCTAAATACTGTATATACTTGAGCTCTGCAGTTGGAAAGGAAATAAGTAGGAACACGGTTCCTCTATGGTTTCCTGGATCACTGGGGATGCAATCTGGTTGGATGATGTTGACCCATGTGACTCTGGCAGATATCTTGGGTCAACAGCTATATAAGGCCCTGGCCCCTAGGTTTGGCATGTTTGTGCGAGTGGGTAGTACAGGGAAAGGTACCCTGTCTGTTAGGGACAGTTCTAGTGGTAGGGAAAGGTTCCTAATGAGAGGGAAAACATAGGGTCGCAACCTTCTGGATATCTTCCTGGTTGGGAGGGAATGACTAGGCTGCATTCTGTCCCTCTCTACAAATTCTGTCATTCTGGCTGGAACCAGCTGTGTTCACATTGCTGTAACCGTGAATGCACCTGGCTTGGCAGTCTTAGAACCGTGATTGTTGTGAACTGTTGCTGCACTGATTTAATACAAGTTTATCAAGGTACCTGACTGTGTGAATTATTGTGGCAATGCCCCTCTGCACCTAACCTATATACTAATCCCTCCCATGTAGTAGAGATGAAGAGAGAAACATATACTTGAAGGCTAGCTTCGGTGACAACCTCTCTCTCCATAGATACAGTGGAGTAAGTGAGCGTAAAGGAAGCATGATTGTAGAGCTGTCTATGACACAGTGAGCGCCCTCTCAGCACTGATACCTTGGTTGCACATGGACGCATATGCGCAACATGTGAGTAGTAAAGTGGTTGTAAACCCCCACATATACCCAGTGAAGTGACTTGCCTTGGTTGAGTAACCAAATCCTCCTACATAAGTTGTACCTGTTTATCTGAAGTCTTCTCTTCTCTACATCCATTCAAAGTCCAGAAAATTTATAAAGCTTTTCTGAGCTGTTAGAAAACAGGAGGTGGAGAGCTGAAATTACACACTGCAGATCTCATTGAGGAGAGCACTAAAAGCTGATTGGAGGAAAGAGATACCCTCTTCTCACACAGCACACAGGAACAGAGCTGAGGCTGTCAATCACAGACTGCGTGTTGGAGATCCCTCTCCTGTCACTTTTATTTTCTTGATGTCAGGAAAACTTGTCAGAAGTGACTCATGCAGATAACAGAGGAATTGAAGAAAAAGGACACTTAGTGCTCTGGATTGAGACAAGTACACACGATAGAGGGGATATGCTGTGTTTTATATTTCATGTCTGACGTTTACAACCACTTAAGCCCTGGAAGATTTTACCCCCTTCCTGACCAGGGCCTATTTTGCGATTCGGCACTGAGTGACTTTAACGGACAATTGCGCGGTCGTGCGATGCTGTACCCAAATGAAATTGATGTCCTTTTTTCCCACAAACAGAGCTTTCTTTTGGTATTTGATCACCTGTGCGATTTTTACTTTTTGCGCTATAAACAAAAAAAGAGCGTACATTTTGAAAAAATAACAATATTTTTCACATTTTTTTATATGAAATTCCCCAAAAAAATGTAAAAATCAAATTTTTTAACATTTTTGGCCAATTTGTTTTCTGCTACATATGTTTGTTAAAAAAAAGCGCAATAAGCGTATTTTGACTGGTTTGCGCAAAAGTTATTGCGTTTACTAACTAACGGAAAGATTTCTGTCATTTTTGGTGGTTATTTTTTAACGAGTAATGACGGCGATCTGCGATTTTTTTTTTGCGGAACTGCGACATTGCGGCAGACAGATTGGACCCTTGACTGACATTTTTGACACTTTTGGGGTTACCAGTGACATTACTACAGTAATCAGTGCTATACATATGCACTGTTACTGTAAAAATGACACTGGCAGGGAAGGGGTTAACTTTATTAGAGAGCAAGGGGTTAAGTTTGTCCCTAGGGGCGTGCTTCTAACTGTAAAGGGGTGTGGCTAGTGGTGTAACAACAGAGACAAACGATCCTACATAGCAGGACCGTATGATCTCTGTTATTACACAGGGGAGAATGACAGACGGCTGTGTTTACATCAGCCGCCTGCCTTTCTCCCTCTCCACGGGGAGATCGCGGGTGACCGGCATGCATCGTGTCCGCTGGTCACGCGCGCGGACTGCTTAGGGAACGAGCCCCCTAGAGCCTCACAGGCAAGCGACTTAGTACTACGTCACTTTGCCTGTGAGGGGCTGACCGCCGCAGTAAATAGTCGTGCGGCGGTTGGCAAGCGGGGTAAAACACGCCGTCTTTGCTGCCGTGCTTATGTGTTATGTGAGCAGCATGTGGTTAAGGTAATTAGTACTTCTACAGAAAACAATATGAACTAATAATCAACAGTACTTTTCAGTATTTATATCATATTGATTCAAATCAATGCAGCATATCTGCAGACTAGTAACTCAGTTTAATGATACACTTTCAAACTGTGTCAGACATAACCAAATACATCAGTCTGATGTCATTTCCAGAAACAAATTATAAACATACTCCTTTATACAGTAAATAAATCAGTAGTGGAAAACTTTGGATTGCACAAATCAATGTCTGTTTTTTAATATTCTTCCACCTATAAGGTTTACTCTGATATGTACTTACCTGTCTAGACATGAAGTTTGAGTTCCTTGCCTCAAGCTCCAAGGAAGTGGCAAGAAGGCCCAGATACTCCCACTCTTCCTATTAGTATAAGACGTGGACGACAGATTAAATGATCATGTGTCCCTTAAGGCACTGCAGTTTAGAGTGCTGGGTAAATGAAAACTCTCCCTTTCAGTTTTTTTTTGTTAAGCCAATATACACTATGTTAGGGTAGCACGAGGTCAGTGTTGAACTGCAACTTCTTAGTGCATTGATGTATACAACCTCTAGACGTGTAATTGCTTCAAATGCTTTTGTAAACCTTATTACATAATCTATGACTACTGCCACTCCCATTACTTACCTACATTAGTGTACTGCAGACCATAAATTCTAGCACTACCTGTGTTATGTGACCTGAACCACTCTTTAATGCAGCCTTTTTCAACCGGGGTGCCTTGAGGTTTCTTCAGGGGTGCCTTGGCAAAAAGCCTAAAAATTTCCCAAAAATTTTATACAAGCAAGCGTGTGGATGAGACCTGCCTTTTAGTTACATAAAGCCACAGGTTTTCATTGTGCAACATTACAACCTTCTAGCTGCCAGCATCCTAACGACCAATGACATCATCAGTTGATATGGAGAATGTCAGTCACCTGCATCCTTGTAGCCCCCTTGCTTGCCCCTCTCCATCAGCATTGGGGTCACATACGCTGAGTGACGGAGAAAAGCTGAGGGAGAAGAGAAACAATGGAATACTAGTCAGTACCAGTTTGCATACTTGTTTAGATGTTGCTGCATTATGTAAAACTATTAGAATGATTTTTAGATTTTAAAATTGGGTGCCCCGAGACTGTCCATAATTTTTAAAGGGTGCCTCGAGATTGTCTAAAATTATTAAAGGCTGCCTTGAGATTGGGCATAATTTTTAAAGGGTGCCTTGACTGAATAAAAAATTGAGAAACACTGGTTTAGAGCATATGTCCTAAGACCCCGTTCACACTGGGGCGACCTGGTCGCCTGACAGGTCGCCGTAGGTCGCCTGCCATAGAGAAGCTGTGGACCCGTTCTAATAGGAGCGACACAAGTCGCTCCGACTTAAAAAAAGGGTCCGGAGCTTCTTTGGGGCGACCTGGAGCGACTTGCATTGACTTCAATGTTATGAAGTCCGTGCCGGCCGCTCCGAGGTCGCGGTGCGAGCTGCGCACCGTGACCTGTGAGGTCGCCCCGTGAAGTCGGATCGCCCCAGTGTGAACGGGGTCTCAATGACTGCCATCTCTCTGTGTTTACACAAACTAATCTTGAATGTAGAAAACAACTAAATGTTAGTTATGTGACTAGCCAGCCATTTGAAAAATTATAATTACATCTCTTTTCCACTCATTCATTTATTCTCAGTTGCTGAACAGCAGTTGCAACACAATTATAGGAAGCTTGTCACTAGATGTCTGAAATCACAAAATACTGCCTGTTCCACTCAGAAAGGCCTGCTTTTCTTCACAAATCAATGGGACATTCTTAGTCATCTTCCTTTTTGCTCACTGTAACTGAGCTTTCAGCCCATACAAAATTTCAAATTCAAAACAACATTGCAAAGTGCAGCAATAAAGGCGCATTAAGTTATCATAAAAGCAAATTAAGCATGTACATCTGTTATTGACATGGCCAGAGTCTACGTCACCACATCATCAAAAGAATGCCCTCTAAACTGCTTATGTAAAAGCCCTTTATGTAAGTCATCTGCTTGTGTCATGCTAGTGGTTCCCAACCTTTTTTGAAGTTATGACACACCATGATGCAACTAAATGTTTTGTATACACATAATCCATTATAAATGAAAAACATTGATGTTCATACGTCATATTGTTATTGCTAATAATATTTATAAGAAATTAAAAATGTAGAAATGCAGATTGTTGTTCCAAGCAGAATCCATTGCCTTAGAAGACTGGGAAGGAATTTTTTCACTGTAGGAACAAACTGGACCTTGCTGTAGAAGGGGTTTTTCATATTTCTACAGTACGGGACACGTAGTCTTAAGCCTAGTACACACGCAACGATTATCGACTGACCAATCGTTCGTCTTTTGTCCAGAGTTGTGTTTTGTTGGTTGGAATGTGCCTAGACTGCACACGAATTTTCTCGCCCGACAAAATTCTACTTCAGAAGTGATGTCATGCGTTGGTTTGCTTTCTTTGTGTTATTTCTTCTCTGAGCATGCCCAGACTTGCTCATTAGATTTTTCCCTGTTGAAATCTGTACTGACTGCACGAAAATCGGCCGTGTTTTGACGGCGGAGAAAAATTTTATAGCCTGCACACCAGATTTTTTTCGGCCGAAAAGTCGGAGTCGGTTGTCTTAAGCATTATAGTAACAAGCCGAAAATCGGCAGATCGGTCGTCGGACGAAAATTCCCTGCCGATTTTCGATGCGTGTGTACGAGGCTTTAGTCCTAATCATGGATTATTTGCCGCCATATTTAGGTGACTGCACAGTGGTAAAAAAGCGGCATGGACCTTAGGTGATTGATGCCTAATATCTACTGAGAGAAGTTTACCTCTTTTAAGTTATGTTTTTTTTTTCTCAAGACTCTTTTCTCAAGCTTCCTAGCTGCTCCGCAGCCATTGTGGCTCCCTCTCTAGAGTTTTCTGATTTTGTTGCCTCATCAGCTGAGCCTTAGGGGACTGTTTTCAGGCCCCCATCTAGAAGAAGATATGGGGCTGACCTGCAGAGTTTTTGTTAGGGTGGGGAAGCATCTGTTGGCCTTCCTAACTTTTACAGACAGTTGGGTCTAGAGTATAATTTCCAGGGACTACAAACTAGGATTTTGCCTCCTACTCACTTTATACTCTCAAATTTGCCATCTTCCTACAAAAATAGACAGATCTCTTGCCTGTTATTCAGCAATTCTAAATGAGGAACAATTTCAGGGTTTTTATATGATCCTGTTCACTGTTCTCAATTCAAATGAAAGCACTAGGCCCATTCTGGATCTGAAAACTCTTAACTTGTTCTTGCTAGACCAGAAGTTCCACATTAAATCAGTCGTGTTGGGCATTGTCTCCCTTCTACTGAGGGACCTTCTGGCATCTGTGGACATTAGGGATGCTCACTTGCACATCCCCATCTCTCCTCCTCACCAACATAATCTTTGTTTTGCTATGGGCACACAGGATTGCCAACCTATCGCCCTCCCTTTTGACCTGTTCATGGTACCCTAGGTGTAAACAAAAATGTTTGCCCAGGTTCTAGCTTGGCTTTGTTCTCTGGGATTCATGTTGCCCTCATGGTACAGGGGATTTCTTTGTCTGAAGAAGCATGACTCCCCAGCAACATACTGAAATTCAGGGTAATTCAGGTTGCCCCTCTCAGCTGTGACATCACCTCATCAGAATCCAGTTGAATGCTGCCAGAGCATCAACCATTAAGGAGACAAGAGAAGTCGCGAGAAGTTGACTTGATTCTCACTTGGGCAGAACTGCACATTCCAGCCCTGTCCACATCCCTGGCATAGAAAGTTGGCAGGTGGAATTTCTCAGCTGTCAGTGTCCGGATCCCAGAGAATGGGCTCTTAACCCAGGGGTATTGCAACACCAATAAAGTAAAAAAATATATTTTTTTTTTACTATTATGTGTTTTGTATATGAATTGCAGAAAAAGTCAAATCCTTTTAGTAAAACAAAGCAAAGAAAAAAAAAAAGCAATATACAGTATGTATTACTTCATTATCTTAAGTAATTCCAAAGGTATTGCCAAATAAAATGTTAAATTATGAGAGCTGAAGAGGAAAAGGTAGAGAGACACACAGCAGCCCAGACTCACTTAGTGGGAGCTATCTGCTAAAGTCCAACAATAGCAAACAATGGCAACCACTCAGATCACAATAATATATATCTATTGAAAAATATCCATATACTGTATATCTAATTCCTTTTTTATTTTTTTGTGTTCAATAGTTATCAAGAGTTTTGAGATTAGGTCTCAAGGTGAAGTCATGTGATACTCCCAAACTCTTAAAAAGCTTTAATTACAAATTGTATGGACAATCTATTGTTAGGACAAAAAGCCACAATGGACATCTTCATGAACTGAAAACCTGGACTATTTAAAAGGTGAAGCTTAGTTGGATTTTTGACAGTGGTTCTACTTGCAGCGTCAGCATGGTTGCTAGCTAGAAAAAGCCTGATATTAATCATAAATGAGCATGTGTTCCCTGCGTTTTGTCTGATGTGGTATTTGAGACTTCCAGAGAATCAGTATTACAGTTAGCACTCTTACATCCGAGTTACTTCTTTCTCCGCCTGTCATTGAGATTAACATTACTGGACTTCTAAGTTGTGTGTGGCATACATTTTATTGTATCAGATAAAGAGATCATAGGATCAACTTCACAATGTCTGTCTTGCATACAAAATTGAAAAAGGCCAGAACCTCTGGGAGTAGATCTAACAATAGATATCTCACCAGCCTGGCATCTAGACCAACAGCTGCCGACAACAGATCTCAAACATTTCTGAGCTGTCGTCATTTCATACCTCTGCGTTCTGGAAGACAGAATAGCTGTGAACAATATGTTGCAGATGAAGACTTCTGGAGAGAGGTCACAGGAACAGGTTGACAAAGACGGAATACCATGCACCCATGTATATTAGCACTGTGTGAATCAGCCAGTTTTATATTATAGATGAATACCCTGATTTGTTTTTATAGTTTTAGCATACTAAGGGGTGCCGTGCACTCATAATGACTCTTACTCTTATTAGCAAATTTCTGCTGTGATTAGTTCCATAAATACTCACATTGTCTTCGACAGAAACATAAAAGAAGAAAAAAAAATGGCACAAACATGGGAAAATAGGAAAATATACCATGTTTTGCCCTTTTTCTGCCTACATCAATTACCTGCTATCTTTTTATCGTGTCTATATATTTCCAGAGACCAGATGCAAGTTTAATGATTGACATTGCTGCCTGTGATCTTGATCCACTTGCTCATATAATTTAAAACGATTGTAAAGGCTTAGTTCTTATCCCATGAAAAAAAAAAGAAGTTTATACTTACCTGCTCTGTGCAAGGATATTGCACATAGCGATCCCCCTACCTCCCCTTCTGGGGTCCCCCACCAGTTCTTTCTGCTATGCCTATTCTGGGTGTGCCACCATAGCAAGCCTCTTGCTATGCGGGCACACATGCGGGCATGCTCCTGAGCCAGGCTCTGTGCGTCCATAGACACACACAGCATGGCTCGGCCCCACCCCTGCTCCCTTCTCACTAGATTTGATTGACAGAAGCAGGAACTAATGGCTTCTGCTGTTCTCAATCTGTCCTATGAGACCAGGAAGAGAGATTAGCGCTGCTGCAGATGGGCTCATTGCTGGATCAGAAGAGGACTCAGGTAATTATTTAGGGAGGTGGATGGGTAGAACAGCTAGTGAAAGGTTTTTTACCTTAATGCAGGTTAATTAAGGTAAAAAAAACCTTTGACTTTAGAACCACCTGACTCATAATAAGTATGCAGATGAGTACTTTCCTGATTTACATATTTGTTATAGCTCAGTGACTCAAAAAGTATTAAAGCCAACGGACCGAGAATGACAACTGTCGTGTAATATTTTAAGGTAGGACTGGTCAGCAATGGTAGGTTTAATAAAATCCAAAGTCAAATAAAAGTGATTGTAAAGTCTTGTTTTTTAAAAAAATAACAAACAAATGTTATACTTACCTCCTCTGTGCAGTTGGTTATGCACAGAGCAGCCTGGATCCCCCTCTTCTCAGGTCCCTCATTGCTGCTCCTGGTCCCTCCGTCCTACCGAGTGCCCCCACAGCAAGCTGCTTGCTGTGGGGGCACCTGAGCTGCAGTCCATTTAGTGTGTCCATTCAGACACAGAGCTGCCATTTTGCCCCACCCCCTCTCTCTTCTGATTTGCTCACTGACTTTGATTGACTCGTGGACATCGCTGGACAGAGAGGGGGCACAGGTAAGTATTAGGGGGTGCTGGGGAGGCTGCTACACACAGATGGCTTTTTATCTTAATGCATAAAATGCAATAAGATATAAAACCTTCCTGACTTTACAACTCCTTTAACTCTGTGTAGTTGTTAAAATTAGGTGTAAAAATTACCGTTATATTAGATGAATGGCAGAACACAGTTGCCAGTCCTACCAGTCCTACCTTTATATAGGCCCCAGGTTGGCCATATTCACTGTTACCGCTCTTCTGTCACTTGTAAACACAGAAGTCTGGCTTCTATGCTCGCTTCCCCAGGCAGCTCCCTCAGAACCTCCCCACACAGCACGAAGGCCGGACAAGGAGGGACAGTTGCCGATGCATGGATGTGTTTATGGGCTTCAGAGACAGCATCCCATGTGGAATTAGGCATGCATGGCTGCACCCTTCCTCCTCTGGGTGCATGCCAAGGCACGGCCCTTAAGGCCCTTCAAAATCCTCAGCACCAAGCCCATGATGCTCTTAATCCGGCCCTGTTTCTAACACATCTGATTGTTTACTTGCTCTGTTTCTCTCTCCCTCAGTCTGAGCTTGGCTGTTTAAAGAATGCAGCATTGGAAGCCTACCATAAGCACTCCTACCATTGAACTGACTTGAGAACTGATCTTGAACTTGAACTGATCTGAGAGACCTGATAGGCATCCCAACTACGAAGGGAAGGAGTGCACACAATACTGCTGCTAATTATGAGGCTAATTATGAAGGGTTAATGGCTTATTATTTCCAGTTGACTGCAGACTGGCCTCTTTCACTTAACTGATTCCAAACTCTATCCAGCTCCAGTAATCTCCTCTGCCTGAAACTCAGGTGTGTGGTGGGGGGGAGGCTCAGCTGAGAATTGCTGGAATGCGACCACAGCTGGGCACAAATTACAGAGCAGCCATTAGGGAACAATTACAACAATAGAGGGAGCCTGCTTGACCAAGGAGCAGAGTAGGTATTTACACCTTAATCCCCTCCCACTAGACCGGGGGTCTCCAAACTTTCTAAGCAAAGGGCCAGTTTACTGTCCTTCAGACTTTACGAGGGCCACATTGTGGCCAGTGGGAATAGAAAAGGCCTTGGTGGTCAGTGGCGGTAAAATAATTACATAAAGCCTGTGGGCAGTAGGATGTATTAGTTTCAGTGGAAAAAATAGTGCCCCGTTGTTGGTGTCAGTGGGAGGAATAATGCCCCATTGTTGTTATCAATGGGAGGAATAGTGCCCCATCATTGGTGTCCGTGGGAGGAATAGTGCCTCATCTATGGGGTCAGTGGGATGAATAGTGCTCCATCTTTGGTGTCAATGGAAGGTATACCGCCCAGTTGTTAGTGTCAGTGGGAGGAATAATGCCCAAAGGGCCTGATAACGGTAAGCAAAGGGCCACAATTGACCCACGGGCCACAGTTTGGAGACCACTTCCCTAAAGCAGGGGTCCAGTGTGTCCCTGTTCACTGTTTCAGTTCCAATTTCAGTCTGAGTTTTTGGCTAAATTCAGACCTGAAATGGACCAGAAGATGCACAGGACTCCTGTGCAATTCGCAGCGGAACTGCTCCGAAAATAAGTGAACTGGTTCCATTCAGAGCCGGTCACAATCTCCTGACATGCGAATTAGATGCGGGGAAAGCTCACATCCAATTCGCAGTAGTGTGAACCCAGCCTAAATGAGCATTTAATCCTTGCAGGATGATGAAGAAGGCCCCACTACAAGGGTGATTTTTCCCCCCCCTGGATTTGGGATTTAATGTTTTTGTGCTCTGACCTGTATGTGCAAATATTTGATACAAAATGAGTGTAACAGAAAGCCATGTAACTGCTGATGTAAATAGATGAAGCCTGTAGCCATGTTATGCAAAAAATCATTTTGGGAACCATGCCATAAAAAGATGACCATATTTCATCTATCATTCTACCCTTTGAATTTTTTTTTTAAATACATTTTCACAAGGATAATAGAAAGAGGTCAGCATTTGTTTAGTCATGCAGTCTTTGGTTAGTCAGTGTCCAGCAGCCACATTTGATTGTGGTACAGATAAAGCCTGATTTCTAGTAAACCTTTACTGGTTCTAGCTTGCGGCCTGTGAAAGGACTGCCTGTGGAAACAATGTGGTTCATTCTTGTTAGCAGTGAGTGGGCAGACCATTGTGTACTTAGAGGTCAGACTGAGAAAGAACATTTGAGAAGAAGGACACAGTTGTGGTCATACATGACTTGGATTTGCGGGAAGTCAAGTATGTGGCTCTGAATTTAGACCTTGGTTCGGAGCCTTGAAGACTGGGGCATGGAACCAGAACAGAAGATTGTTGTCTGTGTGGAGTAGAGGTGGGCGGAGTGGCGTAAACTAGATTTCAGCTGTGTTTCCTCATCAGTGATTTGGTCATTTTGCCAAACATAATTATCACCTGACCTGGCACATATCTGCTGTTGTATATTAATTGGATTTGACAAAGAAAATGCTATTGCTCCATATTACAATGCATATTGTTTTTTTCAGCCACAGTAGTTCATATAAGCAGCATGGGATAGATAAAGTAATACAAAAAGTGTGATTATGCACTACATAAGTATGTTCCACTTTACAAGCCTGCCGTGTGCAGTTTTAGATACAATCTGTGCTCTGATGTGTGGAAGATACTGTTCAAAGAAGCTTATAGTTGAAATATATAGTATAATGCTTGATGAGCACATGTTTAGTATATTATATTTATTGAGAACCTAATACTATCATGGGTTAAAACTACTCCTGGACTTAAGTGGGGTTTTTTTAAATAAATCAGTGAATGTGACATTTACCAACTATTCACTGTAGGTGTATCTTCATGTTTTTTAAGCCCCCATTCACACTGGGGCGACGCTACTTCGCACCGCGACCTCCGAGGTCGCGGTGCGAGCAGCGCGCCGCTACCTCGGAGCGGCCGCCACGGACTTCGTAACATTGAAGTCTATGGCGGTCGCCTCCTGGTCGCCCCAAAGAAGCTCCGGACCCTTTTTCTGAGTCGGAGCGACTTGTGTCGCTCCTATCAGAACGGGTCCGCAGCTTCCCTATGGGAGGCGACCTGCGGCGACCTGTGAGGCGACCAGGTCGCCTCACAGGTCGCCCCAGTGTGAACGGGGGCTAAATCACAGTGATTGTTTCACTTGCAGTGAATGTTTGGTGAAGGTTACATTATTTATAAATACAGTTCGCCCCTAAGGTTTTTATACTAAAATCCATATATATATATATATATATATATACTTTATATATATGTATATATATATATATTTTTATTTTTATTTTTTTTACTTTTTGTCTTTTTTAAAGTTTACTAAATATGCACTTATTTCTGCACTCCTGTGACCCTAATTCATTCGACAGCAGGCTAAAGCCCACTGTCAGCTGATGTCACAGAGCTGGTCCAGGCACTGGAAGGATCCCGACTTTAAGGTCGAGATCCACCCATATGCCTTACCGGCAGCTGGCGCAGCCTCTCAATGCACTGCTGAGAGCCTGAGCCAGCTGTTCCCGATCCCTCCACAGCCCAGCGCTCCAGTGAGCGCTGAAGGGGCGGGGCAGAGCAGAGAGCGGTGACTGACAGTCACCGCTCTCTGCACAGTGAACACCAAAAACTGAGCAATCGCATCACACTTCTGTTTTTTAACATCAATTGACAAAAACATGTAATACAGGGCTGTTTTATGAAATTTGTTAAAGAACTATAGGGGTCTTAAAGGATACAAGGATGCACCCAGTTCAATCAAGGGTAGTTACCTCCACAGATTGCTTGTGGAGACATTCTGGCTTACTCAGTAAGCTATTACAATAATAATTTATTTCAGTAAACTATAGCAACCAAGAGCAAATCACTTTCATTGATCTCAACACATTAAACTATGTTTTTGGCTACTGTACTTATTGATGCTTTTAAGCTGAATTATTGGCTAAGTCCAAGGGGGTCTTTTATAAAAAAATAAATAAAAATAAATAATCCCTGTAATGTGTCTAATAGGTGTATTCCTATCGCCGTCAGCTACATCCAGTGGTCATAATGCAGTATTTTCAGGAACATACCCCATTATGGCCACTAGATGGAACTGAAAAGCATAGGAAATACACATAATAGACACAATAGGGGGAATATTCACAATGGCTGCACACATGTTAAAGCATTTGCACATGTAATTTATTTTAATAAGACCTCAAACTGTGTGTGTGATGTTTTTACACTCATTGATTTACAATAAGCCTGTGCGAAGTCTTTATGTCTTTAGTATTTAATAAAATGTTTAAAATACACATGAGCACAAATGCTTTGTTAACTGAACTTTATATCATGCTAGGCCTCAATCAACTTTAATACTAATTCTAAATTCAAAACTGTAGTTTTAGTTTTTAATCTGTAAAGATGGATATATTTGCAAGTGTCAGTCTCTCCAAGTTTTGCATTCTTGGCATTTTTAGGAAGTTTGTCTGCACACAATGAGATTTTTGTAATCGCTCCCACAATTCTTGGCAGACCCACAGCATGTTACTTTGTATTTGTACTGCAATATTAAAAACATAAAGTCAACCATTTCAGTTATGCAAATGTCACATCAAGGTTCTCCTCAACCTTTCAACATCACAAATGTTTAGATGAGCCATTTGCACTAACATTTGCTAGGCAAAAAGGACACAGGATGCCCAGACACTTGTCCAGATCTAAGCTTCCGCCACCGATACTTGTACAGTAAACATCCACTTAGTACAGGCACTTGCCTTCAAATATTCTAGGATATGTGATATATGTGCGTGTAATATAAATCCTCAGCAATCCACATGTACAGTGCTCAGCATAAATCAGCACATCCCTTTGGAAAAGAAGGATTTTAATCAATATCTTAATGAACGCAAAAAAAATGTCCAAAATTTTGACAAAACTGAGTTTTATAGAAACATTTATTTAGCTTGTTACATGAAAGTAAGGTTATTAATATAAATTAGATTACAAAATCTTCAGTTTTACTCAAATTACTTGATGCAAAAATGATTATACCCCACAACAAAAGCCACTACATCTAGTATTTTGTATGACCCTGATGATTTGTAAGGACAGAACCAAGTCTTCTAGGCATGGAATGAATAAGTTGGTGACATATTGCAACATCAATCATTTTCTATTTTTAAAGAACGACCTCTTTTAGAGCCTGGATGCTGGATGGTGAGTGAAGCTCAACTTGTCTCTTCAGAATTCCCCAGAGGTGTTCGATTGGGTTCAGATCAGGGGACATACTTGGCCACTGAATCACTTTCACCCTGTTCTTCTTCAGAAATGCAACAGTGGCCTTAGATGTGTGTTTTGGATCATTGCCATGTTGGAAAAGTGCACGTCGACCAAGGGCATGGAATGATGGTAGCATCTCTTTTAATATAGAGCAGTACATCTGTGAATTCATGATGCCATCAATGAAATGCAGCTCCCCGAAACCAGCAGCACTCATGCAGCCCCACAGAAGGACACTGCCACCACTATGTTTCACTCTAGGCACCATGTATTTTTCTTTGTACTCCTCACATTTGCGATGCCATACAGTTTTGGAGCCATCAATTCCAAAAATATTTATCTGGGTCTCATCACTCCAGAGTACAGAGTCCCAGTAGTCTTCTTCTTTTTCAGCATGGGCCCTGGCAAATTCTAGGCAAGCTTTCTTGTGCATGGGCTTTCGAATAGGCTTTTTTCGTGGATGATAACCATGCATGCCATTCCTCTGCAGTGTACGCTGTATTGTGTCGTTGGAAACAATCACCCCAGTTTGGCTTTCTACTTATTCAGCTAACTACAGTCAACTTGCATGGTGATTTAGTTCAATCCTTCTCATCAGAAGATGCTCCTGTCCAAGAATTAACCAACCTGGACCTCTCTGTAAGATGATTGCAGTTCCCTTTGCAAATTTTTGTATCACTTTTGCTACAATATTGTGACTGATAAGTAAAGCATTGCTGATCTTCTTGTAGCCTTCACTTTTCTTTTGTATAGAAATAATTTTCTTTACCAGGTCTTGTGACATTTATCTTTCATGTGGTGCCATTGCGATGCATTCTATGCATTAAGATAAAAAGCCTTCTGTGTGTTGCAGCTGCCCCCCAGCATCCCCTAATGCTTACCTAAGCCCATCTCTTTCCAGCAATGCCCACGAGTCCCTCGGTCATCTCCTTCTTGGTTGGCTAAGACACAGCAGCAGCGCCATTGGCTCCCGCTGCCTCCATAGCAATGCACTCGACAGGAGGGAGAGGCCAGGAGCAGTGAAGAGGGACCTGAGAAAAGGAGGATCTGGGCTGCTCTGTGCAAAACCAACTGCACAGAGGAGGTAAGTATAACATGTTTGTTATTTAAAAAAAAAACACGAGATTTTACAATCGCTACAATCTTACATAACGTGTTTACATACATAACTTGTATCTGGAGACTGAAAATGTTATTGCAGCAAAATGCAGCTTGTATTTAGAGAGAAGAGGTGCTGTCACTCATTTTTTTCATTTGTTATTTTTGTTACATCCCATAGGAGTGTATTATATAGAAAAATAAATGTGTGTTTAAACTTATGATCATCATTTAAAGTGAATCCTAATATAGTGATGCTCTCTGCTGCTAACATTTCCTTTGTGGATAGTAGAATTTTGAGGCATACTATACCTATAGTGGTAGTTTAGGTGAAAGTAAACCCACAGCCGGACTGGGAATAAAATTCAGCCCTGGAAATAATTTCATACCAGCCCCATAGCAGTATTATACCAGCCCAACAGTATAACGTCAGTATTTTCTTTTTCATAGAAGGGAAAATCATGCATTGTTTGTATGTATGTGGTAAAAGTGCTAACATGGTACAGGAGGTGGTCATAGGCTGTGTGCGCAGCATACAGGCGATGTCAGAGGCTGCGGACATGGTATAGGAGATGCAGAGGCTGCAGGCATGATACAGGGGATGCAAGGGCTGCGGGCATGGGGCAGGAGATGCAGGGCTGAGGGCATGGTGCAGAAGATGCAGGGCTGAGGGCATGGTGCAGGAGATGCAGGGCTGAGATGCAGGGCATGGAGCAGGAGATGCAGGGCTGCGGGCATGGTGCAGAAGATGCAGGACTGAGGGCATGGTGCAGAAGATGCAGGGCTGAGGACATGGTGCAGGAGATGCAGGGCTGAGGGCATGGCGCAGGGCATGCAGAGGCTGCACAGGGGTCTTACTTACCCATCCCCGAGGCGCCTTACATTTAAAAATGGTGCCGCCCGGCGCCACATGTCATTGCGCATGCACCGTCTGCCCAACAGTGGCTGAGTGCGTACGGGCTTTCCCGAGTGGTGGCAGCGTATGCGCAGTGTATATGTTGAGCCGGCCGCCACTGATGTTTGCTCAGCCCCAGGACAGGGGGACTTGCTGGCCTACTGGAAAAATTTCCCGGTATCCCGGAAGGCCAGTCCGGCCCTGCCTGAACCCGTCTTTATCCAGCGATGTGTCAGGAGTGTCTAAGCTGCCTGTGACTCCCCTCTTCATTGTCTTTATTTTGCTAAACACCCCCTAGCATTTCTGGTCATGGCCATCTTGAGTAAGGGCAGATGATTCATGTATCATTTACTTCCTGGAATCCATCTCCCCTCAGCTCAGACATAGGCTGAGCTGAGAACCCTCCCTCCTCTCTTGAAGACTTCTGGGATGTATGATATCATTTGCCTAGACATAGAAAACAGGAAGTAACTAAAGAAATGTAAAAAGAAAAAAAGTTTAAAACAAGTAAATGTGATATACTTTCCTATCTATTTATTAGTGCTAGCAGCATAAGGATTAAAAATAATCCATGTTGATTGAGAGAGTGAAGTTCCACTTTAAACTGCCCAAAGTGTTTATATTGCACTGTTTCATTTAGCCCCCGTTCACATTAGGTCGCTCCGACTTCGGGGGTGACCTGTGAAGTTGCGTGCAGCGCGACTTCTGCGCTACTTGCACGGACTTCATAACATGAATGTCTATGCAAGTCGCCTCCAGGTCGCCCCGAAGTAGTACAGGAACCTTTTTCTAAGTCGGAGCGACTTGTGTCGCTCCTATTAGAACGGCTCCTGTACTACACAATGGGAGCGACGGTGCACGACTTGTCAGGCTGACCAAGTCGCCTGACAAGTCGTACCAGTGTGAATGGAGCCTTACCAGATGAGAAAATTGGTTATTTATAAACACTATAATAAAAGAAAAGCAGCAGAGAAAAATGCACCAGTGAGTATAACTGATATGGTTTAAATAACAGGGTGTTAGCGTCAATTGAGTAATAGTTTGCAATGAAATGTGTCACTCTTTCCCATCTTGGAAGTTTGCTTAGTATAGAAATAAGAAGTAATGCTTTTCCAAACAAAAAAAGGAAAGAGAAAGATATGTCCTCAGAAATGTCAACTTTGACATAGTGAAGCCTTAGTTTAGTTAAAGATTTGTATGAAATATTCTGGTTTGTGGTCAACCAGACCTCACATGGAGTTTGTTTCTTGTTCTCAGAAAATATTTATAAGAATGAACACTTTCCAACAGCAGGACATTGTATATGCTGCTCATTTGTAGTCTCAAGTAAACCTGTCAGAACTATTACAACGTCTATTGCTAACTTTCTTTTTTATAGGTTGCTAGTTCTTCATTACTCAGTGGGTCACTGATCCATAGCAAGCTTGCAAACAAAGTTGATGTCCCTACCAGCAGGTTTTCTCCAAACCAGTGGCTCTTTAAGTAGTAAAACTAAGTATAAGCTAAAGTTTAGCTTAAGTTTTATTTTTAAGCCCAACAGCTTTAGTGACATCACTTACCTGTAATGAAGTATGTTCTGCGTCGTGCAGGATCCAGCCGCCTGCACAACAAGGGGCATACTTCATTACAAGTGATGTCAATAAAGTTGTAGGTTTACAAAATAGCTAAACTTCAGCTTTAAGCATCTCAGTCAAACAGCTAGTAATGTATTAAAATGTCAGTAATGGCAGCTGTCATGTTTCTTTCATTACTTGTGTACGTTAATTTGTAGATTTATGTTGCAAATGGAGAAAACGCTTGTTGTTTTCTCAGAATCTTAAAGTGATTGTAAGGTGTCCTTTTTTTTAAAAAAAATAACAAACATGTTATACTTACCTGCTCTGTGCAGTTGGTTTTGTACAGAGCCCAGATTCTTCTCTTCTCAGGTCCCTCTTTGGTGCTCCTGGTCCCTCCCTCCTGTTGAGTACCCCATAGTAAGCAGCTTTCTATGGGGGCACCAGAGCTGAGCCACAGCTCCCTGTGTCAATTCAGACACAGTGCTGTGGTTCGGCCCTGCCCCCTCTCTCTCCTGATTGGCTAACTGACTTTGATTGACAGCAACAGGAGCCAATGGTGCTTCTGTTGTGTCTCAACCAATCAGGAGGGAGAGTCCCAGACGTCCGAGACAGCCTTGCACATCACTGGATAGAGATTGGGCTCAGGTAAGTATTGGGGGGGCTGAGGGGGGCTGCTGCACACAGAAGGCTTTTTATCTGGATATGGACTCAAGCACAGAGCGTGAGAAACCATCGACTCCTATGTCTAATGTATGCAAGACTGCAGCCAAGGACAAAAAAGATAAAGTGAAGTCTCAAAGGAAGCAGCTGTTGCTGGGTGATTCAATCATAAGAAGTGTGGAGCTTAAAGAAAATGGTTTTGTGAGATGTCTCCCTGGTGCTACTGCTAGACGAGATAGAAGACGTATTATTAATATTGTTAAGCAAGCAAAGCAGGAAGGGGACATGGATGTTCTTGTCCATCTAGGGACAAATGACCTGGCTTGCAATGAAGTGTCAGAGGTGAAAAAATCTTTTATCACACTTGGAAATGACGTACAGGATTTTGCATCCACCATTTCATTTTCTGAAGTTCTGCCTGTGCATAATGTTCAGAATGATAGGCAGAGGCGCATAAAGGAGTTCAACATATGGCTTAGTAAATGGTGTCAAGAGCAAGGATTTGGCTTTGTTTCTCATGATAGCTCTACTTGGAATAGAAAGGAACTGTACAAAAAAGATGGTTTGCATCTTTCTCTCAAAGGAACAAATGTACTTAGTGAACAACTCCAAGAATTTGCGAAAGAGTATTTAAACTAGGAAGGGGGGGGCAAAAGAGTGGAATTACAAGAGTCCAATTGCCCCCCGAAACAATGCCAGAACAGGTCAGAAGCACAGAGGTTAAGAAATGATAAGCTCAGAGTCCTGTCTACAAATGCTCGCAGTTTAGGTAAAAAAATCAATGAACTTGGGTCAATTATGGCATCTGAGAATGTAGATTTAGTGGCTGTTACGGAGACATTGTTTAATGAAAGAAATGACTGGGACATAACCATACCAGGGTACAGAGTGGCCCTGTATGTGAAAGATAGCATTAAATCTAACCTAATACAAGTTGGTGAAGCCAACATAGAGTCAGTTTGGGTTACGTTGCAGTTTGCTAATCATGCAGTAACTCGTGCAGGTGTGATATATAGACCACCTGGTCAAGTCAAAGAACTAGATGATCTACTAGTTGAAGAAATAGCTAAAATGACAATGAAAGGAGAAGTTATCATTATGGGAGATTTCAATCTTCCAGATATAAACTGGAAAACCAAAATAGCAAGTTCTACCAGGAGTACAGATATTCTAAACTCCCTACTGGGGTTGTCTCTGCAACAAGTGGTTGAGGAGCCAACCCGGAGGGAGGCCATTTTGGATCTGGTATTCACAAATGGGGATTCGGTATATGATGTCATTGTAGGCGAAACCTTGGGATCCAGTGATCACCAGTCAGTGTGGTTTAATATAAGAACTGTGAAAGAGTCACACCACACAAAAACAAAAGTTTTAGATTTTAGAAAAACAGACTTTTCAAAAATGAAATTAGTCATAAATGAGTCCTTATCAGACTGGTACGGATTACACGGAGTCCAGGAGAAATGGGACTACTTAAAAGGTGCATTATTGAAGGCAACAGAAAATTGCATTAGACTTGTCAGTAAAAGCAAAAAAAGGAAGAGACCACTGTGGTACTCAGCAGAAGTGGCCCAAATCATTAAAAATAAAAAGCTAGCATTTTGTAATTATAAAAAAACCCAGAGCAATGAAGATAAGGAAATCTACAAGATTAGGCAGAAAGAGGCCAAGCAAGTTATAAGAACTTCTAAAGCGCAGGCAGAAGAAAAACTAGCTCAGTCTATGAAAAAGGGGGATAAGACATTCTTCAGATATATAAATGAAAAGGAAATTAAAACAAGGAATAACTAAATTAAAAACAAAGGACGGAAGGTATGTAGAAGAGAATAAAGGGCTAGCCGACTGCCTTAATGAATACTTCTGTTCAGTTTTTACAGAAGAAAAAGGAGAAGGACCTCCACTTGAAAGGATGACTAATGAATCGTTTGATGCATGTGTCTTTACAGAGGAAGACGTTCTAAGATTGCTGTCTAAAGTGAAGACAAATAAGTCACAGGGTCCTGATGAGATACACCCAAAATTATTAAAAGAGCTTAGTGGTGAGCTGGCAAAACCATTAACAGATTTATTTAACCAATCATTAGTAACAGGAGTCGTCCCGGAAGATTGGAAATTGGCAAATGTCGTGCCCATTCACAAGAAAGGTAGTAGGGAGGAATCGAGCAACTATAGACCAGTGAGTCTGACATCAATAGTAGGCAAATTAATGGAAACCCTATTAAAGGATAGGATTGTGGAACATCTTAAATCCCATGGATTGCAAGATGAAAAACAACATGGGTTTACTTCAGGGAGATCATGTCAAACAAATCTTATAGATTTTTATGACTGGGTGACTAAAATAATAGACGGTGGAGGTGCAGTAGACATTGCATATTTAGATTTTAGTAAGGCTTTTGACACTGTCCCACATAGAAGACTTATCAATAAACTGCAGTCATTGAGCATGGACTCCCATATTGTTGAGTGGATTAGGCAGTGGCTGAGTGACAGACAACAGAGGGTTGTAGTCAATGGAGAACATTCAGAACAAGGTCATGTTACCAGTGGGGTACCTCAGGGATCTGTACTGGGACCAATTTTGTTTAATATCTTCATAAGTGATATTGCAAAAGGCCTCGATGGTAAGGTTTGTCTTTTTGCTGATGACACAAAGATATGTAACAGGGTTGATGTTCCTGGAGGGAAACGCCAAATGGAAAAGGATTTAGGAAAACTAGAAGAATGGTCAGAACTCTGGCAACTGAAATTTAATGTGGATAAGTGCAAGATAATGCACCTGGGACGTAAAAACCCAAGGGCAGAATATAGAATATTTGACACAGTCCTGACCTCAGTATCTGAGGAAAGGGATTTAGGAGTAATTATTTCAGAAGACTTAAAGGTGGGAAGACAATGTAATAGAGCAGCACGAAATGCCAGCAGAATGCTTGGATGTATAGGGAGAGGTATAAGCAGTAGAAACAGAGAAGTGCTTATGCCGCTGTACAGAACACTGGTGAGACCTCACTTGGAGTATTGTGCGCAGTACTGGAGGCCATATCTCCAGAAGGATATAGATACTCTAGAAAGAGTTCAGAGAAGAGCTACTAAACTAGTACATGGATTGCAGGAAAAAACTTACCAGGAAAGGTTAAATGACCTTAACATGTATAGCTTGGAAGAAAGAAGAGACAGAGGGGATATGATAGAAACTTTTAAATACATAAAGGGAATCAACTCGGTAAAGGAGGAGAGCATATTTAAAAGAAGAAAAACTACCACAAGAGGACACAGTTTTAAATTAGAGGGGCAAAGGTTTAAAAGTAATATGAGGAAGTATTACTTTACTGAGAGAGTAGTGGATGCATGGAATAACCTTCCTGCAGAAGTGGTAGCTGCAAATACAGTGAAGGAGTTTAAGCATGCATGGGATAGGCATAAGGCTATCCTTCATATAAGATAGGGCCAGGGACTATTCATAGGATTCAGATATATTGGGCAGACTAGATGGGCCAAATGGTTCTTATCTGCCGACACATTCTATGTTTCTATGTTTCTATGTTATCTTTTTGCATAGAATGCATTAAGATAAAAAAAAAAAAACCTTCTTACTTTACAACCACTTTAAGTTCTGCTTGGGTCTTGAAGCCTAGAGGCTCTGTAGAGCTTTGGGGGGGGGGGGGGGGGGGACTTCCATTCCGAGGCCGTCATCTAACCTGGTAGCCAGACTGCATTATTATTCTCAGCTGTGGACAGGTCCTTACATGTATAAGGGCTGTCTTTTGCTGTCTCTACTTTAGGAGCCTGCTGCTGGGTGAAAAGGAGGAGGAGGTTAAGATTGTGAAGTCATTGCTCCACCTCTCCACCTCGTACGATCAGAGAACGCATTGTATCCATTGAAAAAAGTATAACATTTTCTCTGAATGGCATCAGTGCCAAGCGAGCAACCCCCTGTTGTTACTATGTAGAACTGCAGCCACTCTGAACTGCACCTGGCAACAGCTATCACTGTAGTAGCATTGACTACTACAGTGGTTTGCAGCCTGCACAGGGATCAGTCAGGTATGATATATACATACCTACATTAGTCAATGCCAGAGCAATCTAACTGTGCAATGAAAATCATACCCAAACTTCAGCTTTGAACATATGTTTAAGCTATACAGTGCTAGGTTCTAGTTGTCACCTATGGATTAACACCTTTGTGCATCTTTGATCATCTTGCCCTTCCATTGTATTTTTCTGTTTAGGTAAACTGTATGTAAGAATAACAAAAATGTTTTCTTCTCTCTTCTTAGCTTTGATTGGAGCCTGTGGTGGAAATTATACCAAGGATATTGCTGTTATTTACTCTCCGGATTTTCCCGACTCGTATGGGTCAGGAAAAGCCTGTTACTGGACTATTCAAGTGCCAGGAGCTTCTTTGATCCAATTTAACTTCCCCTTCTTTGACATAAAAGACTCCAGAGATATGGTGGAGCTTCTGGATGGTTACACGAAGCAAGTTTTAGTGCGTTTTGATGGCAGGAACCATCCTATACACAGTCTCAACATCTCATCAGACTTTGTCATCTTGTATTTCTTCTCGGATCGAGTTAATCAGGGCCAGGGATTTGCAATTATGTACCAAGGTAAGAGAGCTATTAATACATTGTTATTATATTATATTACATGATATCTTATACATTTTTATAATTGTTTTAATTTTCTTTTTTTCACTTTAGCCTGATATATTTAACAGGGCTCTTCTATCACATATTAAAAGTTCTTTGTCAGTAGTTTAAAGGAACAATAATTAGATGCATGATGCTGCATCTACAGTTTTCACTTCAATTCTAGTATTATAACACCAGGGCTTAAAATGTATCTAAACCCAATTAAAAAATGTAATGTATTTCATCTCACCGGTCTTCAGATGCTGAGGCTACATTATATATTTTTTTTCAGGCTTTTTTTACCTTATTTTTAACTGGTGATCATGCCAGTAACATACTTCTTTTCCTAAGTTGACAATGTTCACTCGCACCTATGGAGGAGCGGTGTTTTCACTGTAGAAAAAAATGTGGTAGGACTACGGAGCACCTCCCTTTCTTCTCATCTTTATAAAATAGGGAGGGATTCTACTGTAATTCAGAGAAGTACATTTTCAGGTTTGATAACACTGCACATTGGACAGCACTAGGGCCAAACAACTAATCAATTAATCGTCAACTAACCGATTATAAAAATAGTTGTCAACTATTTTCATAATCAATTAGGTGGTCAGCTGCTTAGTTGGCCTGCATACAGAATGCATTATTTGTTTACATATCAGGAAATACAGTGCAGCACACATACAGCTCAGTACACCGTCCATACATGTCAGAAGACACAGTGCAGCACACATACAGCTCAGTACAACATGCATACATGTCAGAAGACACAGTGCAGCACACATACAGCTCAGTACACCGTCCATACATGTCAGAAGACACAGTGCAGTACACATACAGCTCAGTACACCGTCCATACATGTCAGAAGACACAGTGCAGCACACATACAGCTCAGTACACCGTCCATACATGTCAGAAGACACAGTGCAGTACACATACAGCTCAGTACACCGTCCATACATGTCAGAAGACACAGTGCAGCACACATACAGCTCAGTACACCGTCCATACATGTCAGAAGACACAGTGCAGCACACATACAGCTCAGTACATCGTCCATACATGTCAGAAGACACAGTGCAGTACACATACAGCTCAGTACATCGTCCATACATGTCAGAAGACACAGTGCAGCACTCATACAGCTCAGTACATCGTCCATACATGTCAGAAGACACCGTGCAGCACACATACAGCTCAGTACACCGTCCATACATGTCAGAAGACACAGTGTAGCACACATACAGCTCAGTACACCATGCATACATGTCAGAAGACACAGTGCAGCACACATACAGCTCAGTACACCGTCCATACATGTCAGAAGACACAGTGTAGCACACATACAGCTCAGTACACCGTCCATTAATGTCAGAAGACACAGTGCAGCACACATACAGCTCAGTACACCATCCAAACATGTCAGAAGACCCAGTGCAGTACACATAAAGCTCAGTACACCGTCCATACATGTCAGAAGACACAGTGCAGCACTCATACAGCTCAGTACACCATCCATACATGTCAGAAGACACATTGCAGCACACATACAGCTCAGTACACCATTCATACATGTCAGAAGACACAGTGCAGCACACATACAGCTCAGTACACCATCCATACATGTCAGAAGACACATTGCAGCACACATACAGCTCAGTACACCATCCATACATGTCAGAAGACACATTGCAGCACACATACAGCTCAGTACACCATTCATACATGTCAGAAGACACAGTGCAGTACACATACAGCTCAGTACATCGTCCATACATGTCAGAAGACACAGTGCAGCACTCATACAGCTCAGTACATCGTCCATACATGTCAGAAGACACCGTGCAGCACACATACAGCTCAGTACACCGTCCATACATGTCAGAAGACACAGTGTAGCACACATACAGCTCAGTACACCATGCATACATGTCAGAAGACACAGTGCAGCACACATACAGCTCAGTACACCGTCCATACATGTCAGAAGACACAGTGTAGCACACATACAGCTCAGTACACCGTCCATTAATGTCAGAAGACACAGTGCAGCACACATACAGCTCAGTACACCATCCAAACATGTCAGAAGACACAGTGCAGCACGCATACAGCTCAGTACACCGTCCATACTTGTCAGAAGACCCAGTGCAGTACACATAAAGCTCAGTACACCATTCATACATGTCAGAAGACACATTGCAGCACACATACAGCTCAGTACACCATCCATACATGTCAGAAGACACATTGCAGCACACATACAGCTCAGTACACCATTCATACATGTCAGAAGACACATTGCAGCACACATACAGCTCAGTACACCGTCCATACATGTCAGAAGACACAGTGCAGCACACATACAGCTCAGTACACTGAGAACTTGTGAATGTGAATGTGTAAGTCGCAATGACTCATGGGACATGTAGTTCTGGGCAGGAAGTGAGCGGCTCTAAAGACAGAATTTTTTTTACCTTGCTATAGGGGCACTCTATACTATACTTTGCAGCTTGCTATTGGGGCACTCTGAAGGCAGGAGGAGCCAGAAGTGTCAGTGGGGGACCCCAGAAGAGGAGGATCAGGGCTGCTCTGTGCAAAACCATTACACAGAGCAGATTAGTATAATATGATTGTTATTTTAAAAAAATCACTTTAAAGACTGCAGGAAACATCAGGATCTGAACTCAGAGAAGATGGAGACTGATAGACTGGAGGTGATATAAAGCATTACAATTACCCTTAAAGTAAACTTTTTCGAGTATTGTGCGTTATATTTAAAAAGATCATATGCATGAAAAAAAAAAAAAAAGTCTCAGCTTTTGGTACTACTTTATTATAAAAGATGTATATCTCCCCTCCACCCTTCATATAGCTTCATGTCTGACTCCTAGATAAAATACCCATATATCCTACTTCTGGGTTTATTTATTACATATATGATATAAGTAATGTATATTATTACTTTCACTGTTTCGCAGTATAAATAAACCTCTTATAGTAGCGATTATCTGTTCTTTTTGTAAGGGCAAATTTTAGTTTTTTTTTTTTAACCCCATTATGACAGGTAATACAAAAAAAAAAAAGCATGCTGCTGCTAAACATCTTCGGCCTGGTTTACACCTATGTGTTTTTTGCAGAAACACACTGCAGTTCATTTAACATGGTTTTCTATAGGACACGTTCATATCTATGCTTTTTTCAGCCGCTGCGTATTTGGTAAGGCTCAAGGATATTTTTCAATGCAAAACTGTGCTTTTTTTGGTTCAATAGACTTTAATTAAGAAGCTGCAGAAAAGCATGTAGTGCGTTTTTGCAGCAATTAGCGTTTTTTAATCTACCCAACAACAAATTGGCCAAAAAGAAGCTTATATAATGCAAAACGCAAATCACAGCAAAATCGCTTGTGCAAAAATGCAAAACGCACAGCAAAAAGCACTGCTTAAACAGGTCAAAAGCAAACTGAATAGGTGTGAACCGAGCCTTCTGCTGGCCATACACGTATTGATTTTTGGCCGAGAGTATTCATACGAAAAATCTTTGTACATTCGCTGAATGAAAGAATGTCATTTGAAAATTTCATTTGCTTTTAACATTTAGTTTAAAACAAATGTATTTTCTGAACGAAAACCACATACACAGTCTAAAAATTAATTTGACCAAGAAGTTTTCTATTCTGATTCTTCTATTTTTCCCGTCACTCTGGTCGAAAAGGAATGTCGATTTGACCCCACTAATAATTAGAAAATTGAACGAACGTTCTTAAAATGAAAATGTTTTAAGGAAGACATTGTTTTGGTATGGCCAGCAAAAGTGACAGCAGGCGCAGGGAGCTTTTATCAAGCCACTGGCCTATGACAAGGGAGTCCGTCATATATCATATATTACAGTTCTGTCTAAAAATCGTCAAAACAGTCTTTAATTTTTTTTATATTTTAAATAAAATATCTTATCTCTGAGTCTGATGATATTTACTAGATTCAACCTCTTATAGTATTTACAGTGTATCTCTTCTGTCTGTTATTCTCAGAGTGGATTTGAGATTTTGCTCCCTAACCATATAGTTGATTATTTATATTTATCACTGCATAGAGGTTTCTTAAGAATAAATTGCCTTTTTTTTTAAACTTTACATATTAACTAAATTTTTTACCAAACAATGTTATCCGATTAATCGATTAAAGAGGAAGTAAAGTAAAAAAAAAAAAACGAGAAAAAAAAAGCCCTGTAAAGAGAAAGGCATAATGAGCTAGTATGCATCGCATACTAGCTCATTATGTAGTACTTACCTTAAAACGAAGCCCCCGCCGTGCCGCCACCTCAGCGACAGGACGGCGACATGTCCTGCCGTCCCGCTTCCGGGTTCGAGTCCTCCGGCCATCTGATTGGCCGGAGGCGCGATTACATCACTCCCGCGCATGCGCGCGGGAGCTGCCGTTCACGGCACTGAGCTCTGAAGGAACGGCACGGGTGGCCGTTCCCTCAGAGCGCCTGCGCCGATGACATCATCGGCAGTTTGCGCTGTAAATATCTCCTAAACGGTGCAAGTTTGGGAGATATTTATAGCACCTATAGGTAAGCCTTAATATAGGCTTACCTATAGGTAAAAGTTATACAAGAGGGTTTACAACCTCTTTAATCAAAACAATAATCAGCCAACTAATACATTATGAAAATAATCGTTAATTCCAGCCCTAGACAGGACACAGGACATCACTGAAATCCTGGCAGGATCAACAGGAATTTTTTCACTTACCATACAGATAACATTATTAGTGTCTCAGATATGACCACTGAATATATTAGTGAGTTCTACTACTGTGGCTGAACACCAATCCCATACAGTTACATGCTTTACCTCTATAGTATACATAGGCAATGTTTAACCTAGAAATATTTATGAATCGTAAATCCCCAAATTTCTGCCTAGTCACTATGGTTTATTTAGCACCTCCAATCCCCCAAACAGAGCCCAAGTCTGCCCTACACACCAACATTCAATTCAGCTGTCAAGCTAGTTGGGTATCAAACATAAGGCTAGGTTCACACTGCTGCAGTCAGATTATAATAAAACTTTCAGTGCGATAATGTGATGCAGCTTGGATGCTACTTTGATGTGATTTGTGGGGCTAGAGTGGTGATGGAATCGCACCAAAGTAGCACAGGACCCTTTTTCAAAATTGTGCTGTGCTGCATTGATGT
This sequence comes from Pelophylax lessonae, assembly GCF_965119305.1. Classification (NCBI taxonomy): domain Eukaryota; kingdom Metazoa; phylum Chordata; class Amphibia; order Anura; family Ranidae; genus Pelophylax; species Pelophylax lessonae. The sequence goes on along the minus strand of NC_138768.1, from coordinate 211,889,666 downwards.
GAACATTGAAAACAATGTGATTTATTTTGTCATGCTATTCTGTGTGACTTAAAGTGGGTGTAAACCCTCACATATACTCAGTGAAGTGAACAGCCTCAGGTGATACACAGAGATGAAACAAATCTCCCTACATAAGTTTTATTTGTATATCTGCCGTCTTCAGCTTTCTACACTGTTTAGAAAGTGAACATCGTGTTAGAATGTTTTTTTCCTGTTCCAGCACTGGGTGTGGAGTCTTGGAATGCACTGTGTGACAGCTAATTGGAGGAAAGGCACACACCCCCTCCCCTCCACATAGGCAGAGGAAGGAAGAAACTTACAGAGCTGTGCTGTGAATAGACCAGCTCTCTTCTAATATATCTCTATGCACCCACCCAGACACAAATTTCCAGCTGTTTTTATCTCCTGTGTGAAAACTTGTCAGATGTTATCATGCTAATAACAGAGGAACGGAACAGCAGAAAGACACAGGACTTAGGGCTTTGGAGAGAGATAAGTAAACACTACAGACATATGTGCCCAGGTCAGATTTCATGAATGGGGTTTACATCCACTTGTGAAATCACATTATTGTGAACCAAGCCTAAAGCATGCATAATGATTCAGTGCAGAAGTAAAAAAAGACACTATAATTTTTTTTTCAATTGAGCACCATCATTAGAATATTGCATCATCCATCTGTACCAGGAGCGTGCGCCGATTTTTCCTCTCTTCTTAACTTGTTATCACGGTGGTGACACCGATTAGAATCGGCAGCAGTCCCATTGTTGGTACTCATCATTTTTCCTACCTAGCATTGATCATATACCTTAGGTAGCACATTGGTTCTCCCCCATACATTAAAGCATGCAAAGGAACCTTCATTTTATATGCAGGATTACAATAGATCTCAACTAACTCTATCTTTAAAATTCAGCCATTGGCACATAAGTTACTATTGGTTACTATCCGCATATATGTCCAATGAGAAACAAATTACTTTTTTCAGGAGCAACCTGCACTAAGTGAATTATTACTGTACAAGAGTAACAGTATTAAACCCAAAAGCAAACATGTATTATATTGTAGCTTACCAAGTCTTGTGATGTCTGTAGTAGTTTCCTTTTTTAGGGCTTTCTTCTATTTTCACATGGTAATCCATCCAGTTAGTTTCTTACAAGCCAAAGCTCTCCAGCAGAATGTATCAGTTTATCAGCACCATACTAACGATTCGAAAATCAGCAGATTGTTCGTCAGATGAAATTTTACTTCTGATTTTCTTATCGTGTGTACGGGCCCTTACACTGCTGCTGTCTGCTGTGCCCCTTGTTCTCATTCCTCCAGAGTTGTGTCTCACAAGTATAGGAAGTGTGTTATTGCCCAGATCACCAGGTGAAAACAGAAGAGAGAAAGCCAAAAAAAAAGAAAACTGATGCAGCCACCACATCTAATGATTGGTAAGCTGCAACATAATGCAATTTTGGTTTTGGGTTTAACAGCACTTTAAATAAATAAGAAGTACTTAAAAACGTCCATTTGTTTCAATATAATATAATATAATATTTTGAATAATAATTTTAGCTTTCTATATAAAAGGAAATGCAGTCATTTATAATGTAATATACGTTTCTACTTTGTACTTCTTTTAAAATGATGTAGTGCCTTACCTCCAAAGTATCTTTACTTCAGTCTCCTGACACTCACATCCTTTCAAAGCTTTTTAAGAACTTCATTCTAATAGAAGGTGATTGATTCAAAATAAGGAGTCACTAGATACAATTAAATGTAAAACATTTTCAGTGCTATGGCAAAATGAATAATATGCAAAGGATCCCTCTAGTACCCATTATCTATTTGTCTGCTCATTTCCCCACTGGAACTGAGCTCTGCCTTCAAATGTACCAATTAGTTATGTTTTAGGAAGTCGAAATTAAAGTTTTTCAACCTGAAGACATTGCATTAACAGGGCTGGGGTATTTACTTTCATATACAATACTGCTTATTGAAGATCTTTTGTATCAGCAACTCCAGTTTAATGATGTTTATGTAATTGCTTTGATTAAGTATGAGCCTAAAGAGGTGAGGGCACATACAGTACACATATGGGGTCTGTAGGCCCATTGCTCATGAATAGACAAGCGTCATGCACATAGTTTGTCATGTATGTTTTAACAGCTGTTCAAACTTGAAATACACAGAGCTACACAGATGTAAAACAAGTCTGGTCTTTTTCAACTACAAGAATGTGTGTTTAAGCTAGAAAGTCTTCTGTTGTGGGGGCTTTCAGTAGCTTCCAAGGTGTAAAGTTTCGTATTTCTTTGAGGTGGTCAATTATCTTCTAATGTGCCCCACCTTACCTATAAAGTAGAAGGAGCAGGCAGCTGCAGAGAGTATTATTGTCTGGTGTCTAAGGGTGGGGTATGAAGAATATTCCAGATTAAAAGAACTGCAGTATTCCTTTTAACCAGTCAAGCAAGCATAAATATCTCTCCTGGGTCCCGCCAGGTGTCCTTACCAGAGTTTTTCTGTACCATTAGCAGAAACAGCTTCAAGCCAGCTCAGTAGGAGACAGTAACACAACAGTCAACATTTTCAATGGCCATTGAATTTTTTATGTACTAATGGTACATTTGTAAATGATGATTGCAGCTGTTGGTAAACTAGGTGGTTAGGTGTAGGGATGATCGAACTTTTCAAAAGTTCGGTTCGGCCAGAACATCCAAACTACCCGAAAGTTCGGCCCGGATTTCAGAACCCCATTGAAATCAATGGGACCCGAACTTCGGTAATCAAAAAACACCATTTTGAAGCCCTAAAACCCAATAAATGCCCCTAAAAAGTGCTAAAAAGCTTTTTTTTGGGGCATTTTTTGGGGTTCTTTGGAGGCAGGCAAAACATCTGAACTTGTGTATAGTGGTGTATATACACACATACTTATATGTATATACACACCTAGACATATATAGGCGTGATAGGAGCGTAACTATATTGGTGTTAATTATTTCATTAGCGCAAGTAGTTTTTTCTGCTCCTTTCACACCTATATATGTCTAGGTGTATATATACAGACATGGGTGTGTATATATACCCCTTATACACATGTTCAGATGTCATGTCTGACTCCAAACATGTGCTCAAAAAAGCACTAGCAACGCCTGCAGCCAAAAATGCTGGCGACGGCGAAGCCATATTACAGAAACGAAAGTGACTTGAGAGAAACTAGCTTTTCTCTATAGCGGTCACCCTGCTATGGAAGGGTTTGGTCACCCTGCCATAGCAGTCACTGTCAGTTCACCCTACACTACATTACGGTCACCCTGACACTTCAAACTTTCCCTACAGAAACTGAATAAATTAAAGCTAACTAAAGTGTAAAGGAGCACTCTAACTACACTAGATATCCCTTTCCTCACACTAATAAATGCTAAATGACACTTTTAAAGTAAAATTAGCAGAACTGCTTCCACTCTCTTCCATGTCCTGTATAACAATGCTAGGAATTTGGCGAGGGCTATCTTATATACTGGGGGGCGTATTCACTAATGATTGGACTATGGACCCCCTAGTCACTCCAATCACATTCCTAGCATTCTTCTGCCCCCTCAATTGGCTTTTGCTAATGGTTCTGGTCCAATCACAGGCTTTTAAAGCCCATTTCCTGAACCATTGCATTTTGGTCGGTTCTGGTTGCCGAATTCCGAACTTTTTGGGCAAAAAGTTCTAAATTCGGCCGAACCTCGAACACCCAATGTTCGGGCCGAACCGATGGTCGACCCGAACCGTTCGATCATCCCTAGTTAGGTGGTGCCACATTCCACTGTGGGTGTCATATTAAAAGTAAGTAAGTCATGTGCACAGTGGAAACTTCAATTCCAGCAGTTAGTTCTTGCACCCAGTAGGACAGATATCCCCATGCTATGAATTATATATTTTTTTTCTGATAGTTTTACATGGGGCTTTTTTTGCCAGAGAATAGGTGCTGGAACTCACCCTGGTATAGCAATATGTGGACAAATTGCACTACCAGTGGGGATGGGGTTATAAAGGGGCATTGTTAAATAAAACCAAGAGTGTGTAACACACAGAGTGCAGTGTTCAGGAGTGACCAACCTACAGATCGCAGAGTTCTGGGGTGCGCTACGTATGGAGTGCAGAGTTCAGGGGTGCGCTGTGTACAGATGCAGGGTTGAGGAGTGCTCCACACACAGAGTGCAGGGTTCAGGAATGAACTACACACAAAGAGCAGAGGTCAGGAGTGCACAATGTACAGATTGCAGAGTTCAGGAGTGTGCTATGTACAAAGTTCAGAATTTGGGAGTGCACTACGTACAGAGTGCAGGGTTCAGAAGTGTTCTATGCATAGAGCATGAAGTTGAGGATTGCACTGCACCAGAGTGCAGGGTTTGGGAGTGCTTCACACAAAAGGGTTAAACAGTGCACTGTGTGCTGAGTCCAGAAGTCCAGGACTGTAGGTTTAAGAAGTACACTATGCACAGAGTGCAGCGTTCAGGAGGGCATTACGCATAGAGGAGCATGCTACATTAAGGAGCGCACCACGTACAGAGTGAGTTTGGGAGTGTGCTATGTACAGAGTTTAGGAGTGTGCAACATACAGGGTGCAGAGTTAGGGAGTGCACTATGTACAGAGTAAAGAGTTGAGTATTGTGCTACGCTCAAAGTTCAGGAGTGCATTATGCACAGATGAACGTGCTACCAACAGAGTTCAGGAGTGCGCTACATACAGAGTACAGAGCTCAGGAGTGCGTTACATACAGAGTACAAATTTCAGGAGTGCGCTATGCACAGAGTCTCTTACCAGAGAGTGTATTTACAACTTGTTTCAGTAAGGAGGCGAGTGGAGAGTGTAGGCTATGGGGTGGACACAGGCTTCAGGAGGATAATAATATAGATGGTGATGATGATCAGCACTGCAGACACAGGATTCGGCCATACAGATCCATCATCCTGAGTGTAAGGACATTAAAATGGAAACTCTCATATCCCCAGAACTGATATTACTTCCTGTACCTGACACGCTAACTCCATCCACAGTCGGATTGTACACAAGTTGATCTATTAACCAATTTGTGTGCAATCAGCCTGTTGGAAAATGTCAACATTCCTTTTTTTTTTCTGGCATGAAGTTCCTCCCAAAATACATACCAGACCTAAAGGACTTGGTATAGATTGAAAAAAGGGACACCACACTGTTTTTCTTTAAAATATTTTAATGCTGGCTTTTCCACTGACAGCAGAGTCATGATGTCCACTGCGTGATATCCAGGGGGATAGAAAAGACCAAAAAAAAAAATCACCCCCTCACCAGAACAAGCGTGTTAGACTCTTGTACCTAGGGGCAAGGGGTCCATTTTATCAGGTGAGTAAGGATACAAGAGGGTTGTTGGCCACACTTCACTTTGTCATGTTTTGAGCACTAAAGCACTTTTTTTGATTTTTGAGTATGGAGAACTTTATAAGGAAGACGGCCTATTGCGGAATGGACATATTACACTATTAATATTTTAATTGGACACTAAAAGAACTTTTGATGTTTAGGCTTTAATGACAATATAATTTAGAGATAATTTATTTTTTTGTGACACTGTAATGCGCTGTGTTGTAATATGCAAATTATTTGGTAAGTGTTTTAGCACTTCGAGCAGCAGCCACAGGTGTTAGAGATTCACATTCACTAACTCCTTGCATGAGTTTTATGATATAGTGTTTCTTTTTTTTTGTGGTAAATATCACATAAACCTTTAGTGAATTGAACTTTTTAATATCACATGAAATATTTTGATACATGACCCAAATACTGCATGTAATCTCCTTTAGCATATTGAGGCCACTGTCACATATTATTATGCCCTGCAACCTTTTTTCTTGTGTGCAGTGTACACTGTGCGTAAACTCAGAGTCTTTTACCGTACCCATTTAATCCATGTCCAGTATTCAGAGTTATGTAGCTTTGCCGTGGCACACTGCACACACTGCATTATTTCCTCTCTGGACTGTTCCTCTTTAATAAAATCTAAAGTTGGGAGATATGCTACAACTCCAGTTTGCACAAATTACTATAATGTCCCATACTAGCAGGGCTCCCTGTTTCCTCCTGTATTGAATTGTATTGTAACTGTGCTGTATGCCCTCATGTAGTAAAGCGATCTGCAAACTGTTGGCGCTATATAAATCCTGTATAGTAATAATGATAATACTAACAATAATAATAATAATTAAAGAGTATAAAATACTAATTTACTATTAACACCCTATAAATCCTTAGTGGCAAGCAGCATACACAAGTCTCACATTTTTGGTTAGCTTAGTATTTATGAGATTAGTCTTTAAAGTCTGGTGTGTGATGTAATTTGAAGTGGCTGCCAGCAACTTAAAGATGTGACATATGCCTTACAATAAGCTTGATGGAACCATGGCATATCCTTGATTCTAATGTGCTTCTCTCTGCTTTTTTTCATTTGCTTTTATTTGTACAGCATTCAAAGAAAGAACTGTGGAGAAACCTCAGTTATCCAACCAGACACAGACAGAGCTGATAACTCAGACAGCCAACCTCAGTATCAATGCAGCACGGTCTTCAAAGATCCTTTATGTCATAACAACCAGTCCAAGCCAGCCAACTGGTCAAGTGCCAGGTAAGACATTTCCAGTCCTCTGAATCGACTTATTTGTCCGAGAATAGCAAGAATTGTGGAATGCGTTATCAGTTGCAAAGCAGTCTGTTTTAAACTATATACCGTATATTGTGTGTTGACAGTATTTATAATTAATAAGCTTACTTTAAAAAATAAGCTTATTATATGGTAATATTGTCTGTTACCTGCACCATGCATTGAAAACAGATAGGAAATGCAAGTGCTATTAAGGCCCATCTCTAGGCCAAATTACCCACCTCCCACCTCCTTCTCACCCCTCTCTCAACTCTTGATGGTTTTTTTTAAGTATTTCTTGCATCTCTGAATATTCTTAAATTCACCAACCATATCCCTCCCTGCTTCCATTTCTGGCTGCTGTGGACCAGTAAGCCAGGGCTGCAGATGTGCCTGTGCTGGTCAGTTCCCACCGGTCCCCTAAATACTGAGAGGACCCCACCCACTGGACAGTCAATAATAAATGTCTGTGAAAGGGAAGGAAGGCAGTGACATGGACACTTAGAGAATGACTCCACCTTCTTTAAATAAAACAGCATGTCATGTGACCTCGAATTTAGGTGAGTAAATTAGGCATTTAGATTTTTTGCTATTGTAGTGATTAACTAGGTGAAAAGGAGGTTGAAGCCCATGTGACAAGTGAATGTAACAAAAGGGGCACATGCCCTTTTGTTAATTAGGTGTGATTAGGAGGAGGGCTGTTAACCCTGAAAGCTCTACTTGTGTAGTGTAATCACTGCACGAGCAGAGAGAGGGATGTAAGCTGTCTATTGACAGCTCACATCCCCTATGACAAGGTCATCTTTGACGGGAATCTGGAGCACTTCTGACTTCCCTCCATTAATTAGGGGCAAACTTTAAAATAGAAACTGGCACACGTAGTGAAGATATACCGATCTACTTGGTTAACATGGTGCACCCCACTCCTGACAGTTTCCTGTACCATTGTAAAGGAGCAATAAGCTTAGATAATTCTTCTAAATGTGTCCTACCATTTACATTGTTGCTCTGTAGACAGTGTTCTTCTTAAATCAGGCACTTTTGGTCCCAATATAGATAACATAGTTATGGCTCCAAAAGATAATGTTGATGTCACCTCTGAAGAATCATCTTGCCTTGTCAGCATGCCTATTTAGAGCTTTCAGCACAAATCTTTTTCTAGTGTCAGGTGAATATATCATGTTTGACTCTCTGAAGCAATCACTCTTCCGAGGCTGCATTATTAGAAACAGGAAGAAGAGTAGCCAGGTAATGTGACCAAATTTCAAAAGAATTGACTGATTAAAGACCGCTTATCGCTTGGTTGTCCGTCTTCAGTGAGCAGAGAGCCTGTGATTGTCAGTCATGGTCTATGTGCAGTGCCCCTCCAGAGCTTACTGGAGCACTAGGTTATGGAGGGGGTGGGAATGGCAGGCTCAGGCTCTCAACGGTGTGCTGAGCCAGCTGCCGATCAGGTGTTTAGGTGGATCCCAACATTAAAGTCAAGATCTCTCCAGACTGTGGACCGGCTGAGTGACATCAGGTGACAGTGGACTTAACTCGCTGTCGGCTGAATGCAGGTCGCAGGAGTGCAGAACTAAGTGCACTCTTGTGACCTACTTTTACTTTAAGAGACTTTTAAGGTTCTAATAATGCTTGTCATGGAAATGGCACCCCACTATATTTTTCTGGGTGCCTTTTAGATTAGATGCACAAGAATCGAATGTTACATTAAAATAATTTTAGTCTGCTTAGTCTTAACAGAGGTCTATTCAGTAACATAGCTTTAAAAGGAATACTGATATGCACACAGTGACAATGCACAGCAACCATTCAGAGCTCACCTACTGTTCTCAATAATAATTCATTCTGATCACTATTATAAGAGATTTTTTTTCTAGTGTCGTGACTACTGTTTGATTCTGGTGTATTCTGAATTTCTTTCCCTGTAGGTTGGACAGTTTATGCACTTACAGCTCTTCTTATTTTGACCATCATTGCTATTTTGGTAAAAGCGCTTCTTCACCTAAATATGAAGTAAGTACTTTTCATTCTGATCATGCATCTATTTCCCCCTGGCAACATTCAGCTAATTAAGTAGATAGTATTTCATTGCTGGAATATGAAATATATATTTGCAGAAACTGCAGAGGATGTGGCTGGGTATTGACAGGGTAGAATGCTTTGTGATATGCTTAGAATGAGGATTTTCCAAGGAAAGTGAATGAGTAAGGTATGATGTAGCAGTATAGCAAAACCTCTAGCATACATCCTTTCCATCTACCCCTTGTGAAATATAATGTTTTCATAAGTGGAACCATTTTGTTGTATGTGTGGTGCAAGTAAGACTTTTGTAAGTTAAAGGGCAAGTCCACCCTAACACTAAAATCTCTACATCCACATACATCCACAATCTAACACTAACCCTGTAAAGAAGAAATCAGTATACATACCTTTTTTTAAGCTGGTCCGGTCTCTAGCGGCGGAAGCTTTGCAGAGGACACAGCCAACAATGGCTGTGAAATTAATGGGGAGTGACATCACCCATAAACTTACTATGGGGCTTCCGTTGTTGGCTGTGTGCTCTGATCCCAGGGCTGGCCCAAGACATTCTGTTGCCTGGGTCCAAGAATGAAATGCTGCCCCCACCCCCACAAAAAAATCACATCCACCAAAAGGCCCCCTCATCCATTAAATTAGATAAATATAAGATTTCGAAAATATTATATACAGTATACTGTTATCTTCTTCCATAATTCACCACCAGGCCGGTCTACCAAACACCCACTGTTTGTCCTGAGTCCTCCTGTCACTCCTCTGTCTGCCGCGGCCACCACCCTAGAAGATCCTGTGAGATGAAGTGCACTGATGTCTAAAGTCATTGGGCACACCACGATCTTGCGAGGGAGGTTCCCCAGAGGAGACACTCTGCCTCCTCATACTCATCAGTTTGCACTATGGGTGGCAGGCTGAGATGGGGAAATGCCACCCTTAACGTGCTGCAAACTGATGCAATTTGCCGCCCCTCTCAAAATGGATCCAGCGGGACCCATGGTAGGGCCAGCACTGTCTGCACCCGCCTCCACAGCGAAGCTACGGCTGACAGCTCAGCGTGGGATGGGGTTGGATCGGCTTCAAAAAAGGTACGTATACTGATTTCTTCTATACAGGACTGGATAGGTTAGTGTTAGATCGTGGATGTCTGTAAGTTTTAGTGTTAGGGTGGACTTAACTCTATTTGAAAAGAATTTTGCAAATGTCTTCAACCATTTCTTTTATGTTTTATTACATTTCATGTTTTCTAAATGTCAAATGATACGCAGAAGGCCAAATGTAAAGCAACTGAGTCCTAGTTAGACTATGGTTTTTCACTCAATAACACAGGGAAACATTACTAATGAAACAGCATTTTTTTGGGATTTTAATTCTAAAGCAATTTTGTTTGAAAACATGAGTTTCAGGATTTCATAGAACAAAATGTGTTCATGATAGTTGTACAATAAAATGAAATAATTTGCCTCAGTATGATGTGCACTATTAATAGACTGTTTTAATTTATATATAAACTAATTTTAATGTTATTGCTATGCTGCTTCACAGCAATATATAAAATTAAAAAATGGTCATAAAAAAAAAAAAAAAACTTTTTTTGTAGCTTACATACATGGTGAAATTACAGTTGCACTTCAAATGCACACACATAAGCATATCTGTATCTTGTATTTTTCCTACATTCTGCTGCTGTATAGCCCAGGTGATTCCAAAACCTGGAGAGCCCAGCATGGCAATAATGATTTCAGCTTCAAGTTGAGTCCCTGGAACTTGTCGAGCTGCCTTTATATACTTAATTATATAACATGTAGAATTTACAATGACAAAATGTTGTAGTAAAAATAAGAGAAAAGTCAGTGGGGGGAAAAAGGTTAGTAAATATACTTGCAGCCCAGCTCTGGGCTGCTTTTAAATTGATGAATGCAATGAGGTCCTCTGTGGGTTAAAGTGGTTCTAAACTCAAAATGTTTTCTACCTTAACGCATTCACTGCATTAAGGTAAAAAAAACATCCCATCACCTGTTCTTTCCCCCTGTCCCTAAACACTTAGGGCTCTTTCACACAGGCGGACCGTTCAGATCCGCCTGTCCGTTTTTTTGGCGGATCTGAACTAAATCCCTATAGGGCATCGGATGTCAGCGGAGACATGTCCGCTGACATCCGATCCAATCCGTCAAATCTGGACGAATGGAAACCCTATTTTCCATCCGTCCATCGGATCGGATGGGATCGGATGAGAACGGACCGACGGTCCGTTCCCATTCGATTTCCCCATAGAGATGTATGGGGAACTGACAGCTGTGTCTCCGCACACAGCATGAAGAACAGCTGTCATCCTCCTGCTCAGCGGGGGATCGGCGGATTGATCCCCCGCTGACATAAACGGACTCCGTCCGACGGACACATAGTGTGAAAGAGCCCTTACCTGACTTTTCTCATCGCTCCAGTTCTGTTCCAGCTGCAGTCAGCTTGCTGTTGTCAGTCAAGCTCCTGTGGCCCTACGTTTACACCTATGCGTTTTTTAGTGCGTTTCCTATGGTACATGATCACATCCATGCATTTTTCAGCCGATACATTTTTGGAAGGTGTCAGGGACTTTTTTCCCGCAGCAGATTGTGTTTTGCGTGTAAAAGACTTACACTGCAATAGACAATAGAGCCACATCAGAAATGCAAGTGTTGTGATTTTGATGCGTTTTTTATGCATTTTGCGTTTTTTTTCTTTTTACTTTAACACACTGTGTAAAGCTGGTTGCTAAAGAGGGGGCCGGGAAGTCGGCCGCCATGTCCTTAACAACGGGTGAGTCGTCAGCTGTCAGACACTTATCCGAGCATGCAGCCTGGCAGGTCAGGAAAGAGGGGGAACATGCCAGCTCCCCCCCCCCCCGGACCATACTGGACCATATGCCCTCAACATGGGCTGCTTTGGGGAAGGGAGGGCTCCAGAACCCGGCTTCCCAATGTGAATAAGTATGGGGTACATATTACCCTACTCATTTACCAACAAGGTGAAAAAAATCCAGTACAGAAGTTTTTGACAAGTCCTCTATTGAAAAATAAATAAAAAAACAATGTCACCCTGATGAAGATCCATCATCAATCACGCTGCTCACTGCCACGGCTGGACCCGAAAAAAGAAAAAAAAAAAACACTCTACCTGCCCCGCCAAGTGACATTTCTTAAATAGCTAAGGGGCAGGGTCACCTGGCAACATCACCTGGTGGAACCGCCCCCCCCAGTGACATCATCAACAGGTGTATGCTTGGCCGTCAACGTTACAGGGGGAACCCCAGATCCTGGCCCCCCTATGTGAATGAGTATAAGGTACATTGTCCCCCTACTCATACACCAAAAAACTGTCAAAAAGAAATCAAAACACAGAGACCGTTTTTGCTAATTCCTTTATTAAAAAAAAAAACAATGTAGATCAATTGTCGATGTAGATCAATCGTCAATCATGTGGCTCGCCACTGCTGCTGACCCGAAAAACGAAAAAGCTCTGCTCGCGCTAAAGGCTCCTGCCACCTGCTTGCTCCGCAGTCGGACATTTCCTAAATAGCTAAGGGACGGGGCCACCCAACAACGTCGTTTGGTGGCACTGCCCCCTTGTGTCATCACCGACCCAACATGCACCTGTCAATGACGTCACAAGGGAGTGGTGTCACCAGGTAATGTCGCTGGGTGGATGGCCCCGCCCCTTAGCTATTTATGAAATGTCAGACGGCAGAGCTTTTGCACACATTTTTCACACAATCCTATCTTAGGGTGACACCATTTTCTGCATGCTGCATGTTTCTGAGAGCTGAAGTATAAGCAGCTACACCAGTGAATATGGCATATTCTACTGTAGACACTACAGTGGATCTGTGATGTTTAGCTACTGTGGAGAGTGTACACATGCACAGATAATTCATATTAAATCTGGCCATAAACCAAGAGTATTTCATTTGAAAACGTTCATTGTAGGAATGTTCAATCGATTTTCTAATGGTTACTGGAGTAAAATCGATGTTTTCATCTGTAGTTATGAGAAAATTTAAAGGAACAGAATGGAAAATATTTATTGAATGGACGAAATTCTCATTTCAAATGTGGTTTTTGTTCAGGAAAAATCATACATATTGTAATGAAACCTGTTTAATAGGTCTGAGATTCCATTCATGAAATGTTAAGGGCTTTCAAAATTAAATTAGTTGACTGAATAATTGCAAGAAAAAATGTTCTGATGAAAACATTTTTCAGAACTTCCATATGAACTACAATTGGAGAAACTTCCGTATAGACATTGCATATCTAGATTTTAGCAAGGCTTTTGACACTGTCCCACATAGAAGACTTATCAATAAACTGCAGTCATTGAGCATGGACTCCCATATTGTTGAGTGGATTAGGCAGTGGCTGAGTGACAGACAACAGAGGGTTGTAGTCAATGGAGAACATTCAGAACAAGGTCATGTTACCAGTGGGGTACCTCAGGGATCTGTACTGGGACCAATTTTGTTTAATATCTTCATAAGTGATATTGCAAAAGGCCTTGATGGTAAGGTTTGTCTTTTTGCTGATGACACAAAGATATGTAACAGGGTTGATGTTCCTGGAGGGAAACGCCAAATGGAAAAGGATTTAGGAAAACTAGAAGAATGGTCAGAACTCTGGCAACTGAAATTTAATGTGGATAAGTGCAAGATAATGCACCTGGGGCGTAAAAACCCAAGGGCAGAATATAGAATATTTGACACAGTCCTGACCTCAGTATCTGAGGAAAGGGATTTAGGAGTAATTATTTCAGAAGACTTAAAGGTGGGAAGACAATGTAATAGAGCAGCACGAAATGCCAGCAGAATGCTTGGATGTATAGGGAGAGGTATAAGCAGTAGAAGGAGAGAAGTGCTTATGCCGCTGTACAGAACACTGGTGAGACCTCACTTGGAGTATTGTGCGCAGTACTGGAGGCCATATCTCCAGAAGGATATAGATACTCTAGAGAGAGTTCAGAGAAGAGCTACTAAACTAGTACATGGATTGCAGGAAAAAACTTACCAGGAAAGGTTAAAGGACCTTAACATGTATAGCTTGGAAGAAAGAAGAGACAGAGGGGATATGATAGAAACTTTTAAATACATAAAGGGAATCAACTCGGTAAAGGAGGAGAGCATATTTAAAAGAAGAAAAACTACCACAAGAGGACACAGTTTTAAATTAGAGGGGCAAAGGTTTAAAAGTAATATGAGGAAGTATTACTTTACTGAGAGAGTAGTGGATGCATGGAATAACCTTCCTGCAGAAGTGGTAGCTGCAAATACAGTGAAGGAGTTTAAGCATGCATGGGATAGGCATAAGGCTATCCTTCATATAAGATAGGGCCAGGGACTATTCATAGGATTCAGATTTATTGGGCAGACTAGATGGGCAAAATGGTTCTTATCTGCCGACACATTCTATGTTTCTATGTTTCTATATGAGTGTTTGAATGAAAATTGGCCAACTTAGGGGTCTCCAGGACGTTCACAGTGTAGGGAGAGTATACATAATTATAGTTCTCTACAAAACGATGTATTCATTTGTGTAAATTCAGTTCTGTTTAACTATAATGATGTGTAACTTTAAAATATGGCGAAGCTATTTTTACGATTCTGGTGCTAGAACTGTAAACAAATCATTCTCGTCTGCAATATTTTGTGGGTAGAAACTGAGAGTGATTACTAAAAGTTAAAAGTTAATAAATGTTGATTCTATAAGTTTTTATAATATGACTATGGATACAGTGAACACGGACCATCCACTACATTGGAATGGACATACAAAAGATTTAATTATTTATTTTTTCTCCCTCTTCAAGGTCTCAGAGACTGGCATCACCAACCAGTCTGGACAGCTGCCACCGAGGATCTGCAGGAGAAATATGGAGCATATTCTACAAACCTACCACATCCATCTACATTTTCCCAAAGAAGATTAAAAGTTCACATGATGATCGTAACCCATTAGTAGGCGAATAATTTGCACTTTAGTCAAGACATTAAGAGCTGCAGATGAACATTTGGAGTTTCCTGTCATCTCTGTTTAATCAATTCATATTTATGATGCTCTGAAATGGACTATAATCTATGAGGGCTTCCAGCAGAACTGAGAGAATAGACCTGCAACTGTTCAAAGTCCATATAGTCACACGACTTCTTCAACTAGAACATAGAGTGGAAGCTTGCCATAGACCTACTGTATAGCTAATTGTTGTCGGTTTCAGGTCAGACAGAGAGAGCAGGTGGTTCAGGAGGTATGGAAAGAACCACAGCTAATTGCTGCAGGCGTTACATACAATCACCATAACTCTGCAAAGCAGGGTATCCCATTTTTGAAAGGGACATCTGATTTTAGTTCAGCTCCTTCTTATTTTTTAAATCTATTTATGAACTTAAGACTTAAATATGGAGCACCAGAAATAATCTGGTTTTCTGACTGCAATTGCAGTAATGATGGATTTTGTACTGTGTATATTTTTCCATTAAAATAACTTCTGCACACCATAAATCAAAGTTGGAACCATCCTATTATGAGCCAAACAAGAGCAGTTTTCATATCATTCTAGAGTTTACAATAATTGTTGCACAGAATGAATGGATACTGTACATGGGACTGTTGTCTACACCGTTAAAGGGTGTTTTGAATTTTTCTTCTTTTATTTTTTTTTCTAAAGGTGCATGAATTACGTAATAATGCTTATGGGGCCATAACTTAACTTATTATAGGAACACGCACCCCTATTTGGGTTCAGAAGTAAAAGTTACATTCTGTTTTTATTGTCTTTCTTGGAAGTGTCTGCCAACTTTATGTATAAATAATTTAATATATTTTTTCTTTAAAGTGTGCCTTGTCGTTGTTTGATTGTGTGAAGGCCATGACCATCACTGTTATAACAAAGCCATCAAAGAGGGCAGCAGTATAATGTTTGTCCAGTTTGGCCATCGAGGGTTATGATCACTAGGCCTAAGACTGTGTGTTCAAGCCTTGGTCGGATTTTTAAGATGTGAATGGCTTTATACAATCAAAGTCTATTTTTCTGCAAAGCTGATTTTATCTTCTAATGGTGGAGGGACACCATAACAATATAGAACTACAGTATCTCACAAAAGTGAGTACGCCCCTCACATTTTTGTAAATTTTTTATTATATCTTTTCATGTGACAACATTGAAGAAATTACACTTTGCTACAATGTAAAGTAGTGAGTGTATAGCTTGTATAACAGTGTAATTTTTGTCCCCTTAAAATAACTCAACACACAGTCATTAATATCTAAACCGCTGGCAACTAAAGTACATCCCTAAGTGCAAATGTCCAAATTGGGCCCAAAGTGTCAATATTTTGCGTGGTCAACATTATTTTCCAGCACTGCCTGAACCCTCTTAGGCATGGAGTTCACCAGAGCTTCACAGGTTTCCACTGGAGTACTCTTCCTCTCCTCCATGAGGACATCATGGAGCTGGTGGATGTTAGAGACCTTGCACTCCTCCACCTTCCGTTTGAGGATGCCCCACAGATGCTCAATAGGGTTTAGGTCTGGAGACATGCTTAGCCAGTCCATCACCTTTACCCTCAGCTTCTTTAGCAAGGCAGTGGTTGTCTTGGAGGTGTGTTTGGGGTCATTATGTTGGAATATTGCCCTGTGGCCCAGGGAGGGGATCATGCTCTGCTTAAGTATGTCACAATACATGCATTCATGGTTCCCTCAATGAACTGTAGCTCCCCAGTGCCGGCAGCACTCATGCAGCCCCAGACCATGACATTCCCCCCACCATGCTTTACTGTAGGCAAGACACACTTGTCTTTGTACTCCTCACCTGGTTGCCGCCACACACTCTTGACACCGTCTGCACCAAATAGGTATATCTTGGTCTCATCAGACCACAGGACATGATTCCAGTAATCCGTGTCCTTAGTGTGCTTATCTTCAGCAAACTGTTGGCGGCCTTTCTTGTGCATCATCTTTAGAAGAGGCTTTCTTCTGGGATGACAGCCAAGCAGACCAATTTGATGCAGTGTGCAGGCCTATGGTCTGAGCACTGACAGGCTGACCCCTCACACCTTCAGCCTCTGCAGCAATGCTGGCACCACTCATACGTCTATTTCCTAAAGACAACGTCTGGATATGATGCTAAGCACGAGCACTCAACTTCTTTGGTCGACCATGGCGAGGCCTGTTCTGAGTGGAACCTGTCCTGTTAAACCGCTATATGTTCTTGGCCACCATGCCGCTGCTCAGATTCAGGGTCTTTGCAATCTTCTCATAGCAGATGCCATCTTTATGTAGAGCAACAATTCTTTTTTTCAGATCCTCAGAGAGTTTTTTGCCATGAGGTGCCATGTTGAACTTCCAGTGACCAGTATGAGAGGGTGAGAGAGATAACACCAAATTTAACACACCTGCTCCACTCACTTGTCACATGACACCGGGGAGGGAAAATGGCTAATTGGGCCCAGTTTTGACTTGTTACCTAGGGGTGTACTCACTTTTGTTGCCAGCAGTTTAGACCTTATTGGCTGTGTGTTGAGTTATTTTGAGGGGACAGCAAATGTAGACTGTTATACAAGCTGTATACTCACTACTTTACATTGAAGCATAGTGTCATTTCCTCAGTGTTGTCATATGAAAAGATATAATAAAATATTTACAAAAATGTGAGGGGGTGTACTCACTTTTGTGAGATACCGTATGTATTCAACAAGTGTTTTTTATAGCTTGGGATTTATATGCAGCCCCACTTTCAGTTAAGATATCCCCCCTTTGGTAACAGATGCCATTGTCAGGCACTACAGGGAACATACAGACCAGCATTTTGGAGAGTCAAAAAACATATATTGGTTGTCTTGTATTGTTACATTTAAACTATACAGGAAGGAAAATACATTGGATACACAGCATTAACCCACAAATAAGGAAAATAGTTCATGAGTTTGGGAAAATGTTACTAAATGACGAATAGCATAAGTAATGCCGTACTGCAGCATTTTAGTTGGTTTGTACATGAAGTAACCTCTAATGGCAGGTCATTGCAAAAGTTGTGATGGTTGTATACAACTGGAAAAGCATTTGCAAGCACTGTGTTAAATTGGGGAAACTGTGACACGAGTAAGAGATCATGGAGCTTACATGTGTTCATAAATTATAAAGCGCACCCAATGTGATCAGCACAGGCTTATGATAGATGTAACATGCTTTTTTAAGCATAAAGTTCTGCTCTTGGTGAGACCACTGCTTTGTTCTGTATCACTAATTCATAGATGTGTAAGCCTCTAAACATTTTGTCTACCAAACTTGACGGCAGTAAACAATGTAAGTATAATGTCAAGTTAGCAGAAGTTAAACATAGTAAGAAAACATTTGCCATGGAGCCACATAAATCCATCTCAATACAGATGTCAGGCCTTGAAAAACTCCTGCTAATACAAACATATACAGTACTGGTAAAAAAAAAACGAATGCCTAGTATACACGAGAAAATCAGATGAAAAATACCACTTTCGGAGCAATCGTCCGAAAATATTAACTTTAGTGCACAGCTCTTGAGAGCCGATCATGACAGTTCATATAAAAATATCTGAAGGGACAAGCACAAAAATGTTTCTCGTACGATAACACAAATAATTTTCGTGTAATTAGTATGGTATTTGTACGAAAAAAAATCGTGTGACTAAGACCATGCATGCTCGGAAATGAAAGAATACATTAAAATACATTACGATACAATACATTACGTCACTTCCCGAAGTTGTATTCTGTTATACGAGATTTTTCGTTCCTTTAGTAATCTATCGGTTTTCGATATGAGACTAGCATGCAAAAACAAAAAGGCAATTATTCTTCCAAAATTCTTATTGTGTGTACGAGGCATTATTTACATTTTACTGTTCATAATTTACATATATGGGTTCTTACTAAGAACTGAAGATTTTTGGCCATAGTTACTAATCAGGTCTGATACTGATTGGTGAGAGAAGTAACCTTAGTTCTTAGCAAGAACTCAACAATACATAAGGCCCTTAATGTTCCTAAAAAGCAGTTAAATAGAAATGGATTGGAGGGTAAGAAAATATTGTCTGAATGCAGTTATAAAAAACAATCTCAAGTTCTATTTATAACTAACAGGTAAAAGACCTTAAAGGCTTGTAAAAGGTACACTGTAAAGGCTTTATATATTTGCTGTTTAATGAATTTAGTAAAATTCCTTTAACCCAAGACTCACTGAACTGACACATATTCCATATGTCTAGTTTGAAATGAAAATTACAGCAATAAGCAAATACAAAGGAAATCTGATGATTTTTAAAGTTTAGTTTATACTCTTTTACTTTTAACTACTTTCTTTCGATTTTGTATTATTTTTACTATATTTGATTTAATCTTTGATTTTGCCTCCAATGGAGATGCGCAAAGTAAAAGTTACACAGAAGGGTGAAAACACTTGACATCTGAACAGCAGAAACATTTGTAAAGCAAAACATATGGCATGAAAAGAAATAAAATAGGGATTCATGTTCTGCAATCTTCCATCATCTGCACTGTTTTTTCATCAGACTATTAACTTTATTACTTTAAAGTTTCTCATCTTCTAATAATCCAGCTTCCAAGGCTATTTTATTGATTAATATGATTTATCAGGTTCTAGAGTAAAGGAATTATTAAAATTTGCTATAAATATAAAAAAATATATAAAAAAGAGCACTTCTTGTTTGCTTGCACTTTCCATCATACAGAAGTATTGTCCTAAACAACAGACAACTCTGGCAATTGTCACAAGCACTAGTTTGAACTCATGTGGTTTGTTCTGGCCTCATTTATGTTCAAGTTAAACTTTACTATTGACTTGCAAAATATATTTCTAGCAGTTACTGCCCCTAACTTTTTCAGAAGATTTTCCCCTGGCCATAATATATGACATGAAATACTTATATGACGTACTCGTGCTCATGCAATATGACATGCTCATAATTTACCTCTCATTGTCAGTTATGGGAGGACAAGGACCCTGGGGGCAAGTTCAACCTACAAATCCTTTCGATATAGGAACAGATTGCATGGGATTAAATTTCAGTCCACTTTTTATACCATGTTTCCTGTTAAACCCATATTTAGATAATAGGAAGCATGGTCACATATGCCACCCCCCCCCCCCCAACCCAATTTTCTCCCATACCTGAAACTCAGTTTGCTTATTATTGAAGGTACAGTAATAAACCTATTACTGTAGGTGGTTAGTGTTTATGTTTGAATTCATTGCAACTGTGCTTGGCTTTCCCCGCATAGTCGTGTCATCAATTCATGAGGATCAATCCATGAAAATATGGGTCCCATCTGCCAGCACAGCAGAGCATGCCAATAGCAGGCCAGTGACATGACTGAAGTTGTAGGCGATTAAGCACTTCCTCCAACCTCCTAACAGAAGGTCCACAACTCCATACAGATCTGGGGATGGGGGTAATGATCACAGGTGCAATGCTCTGCAGGCCTCAATGCAAAAATTAAATACACATTTTTTTTATTATATCACTGTTGATGCATTTACTACATTTGTTCAAATGGTGGACTATGCCTTTTAGGCAAGTCTACCATTTTGCTGCATTGATTGGTAGGCATGGGAAAGATGGGTGTTCCTAAAGGACATGGTTTATTGTGCCACACTTGTATATATTGCAGTATGGGATTCCTTTGCCAATCTTGGCATTTGGTCACATGACATCTAAAAGCCACAAAGGAAGTTGGTGCTGGAAGCAGGTAATTAAAAATTGGTGAAGTGTCTCCACTTAGGCCCACCAGTTCAACACATCTTATTAGTACTGGCTGGGGGGGGGGCAAATTCCCTTTGCTCCAATCTCATCCTTCCCTGCTCTCAAAACAGAAGAGAGGCAGTTACTCTAGGAGAGCGGGACAGGGCCAAAAAAAGGTCCTTAACCCATCAGCAGGACTGGTATCTGCTCCTTTATGCCAGGATGAACAGGATGAGCACTGTCAGAGCCCTACAAAATTATCTCTAGCAGGCCACTGGTGTCAATGTCTCTGACCAAACAATCAGAAACAGACTTCATGAGGGTGGCCTGAGGGCCCAAATCCTCTAGTGGGCCCTGTGCTCACTGCCCGGCACCATGGAGCTTGATTGGCATTTGCAATTGAACACCATATTTGGCAGATCCACCACTGGTGCCCTTTGCTTTTCACAGATGAGAGCAGGTTAACCCTGAGCACAGGTGACAGATGTGAAAGGGTCTGGAGAAGCCATGGAGAACAATATGCTGCCTGTAACATTGTTTAGCATGATTGGTTTGGTGGTGGGTCAGTGATGGTCTGGGGAGGCAGATCCATGGAGGGATGCACACACCTCTACAGGCTAGACAATGGCACCCTAACTGCCATTAGGTATTGGGATGCAGTATGCAGCCAGTACCTGGAGGGTGAAGGAAATGATACCATTGAATGGCCCCCACGCTCATCTGACATGAATTCAATAGAACACCCCTGGGACATTATGTTTTGTTCCATCTGATGCCACCAGGTTGCACCTCAGTCTGTTCAGGAGCTCAGTGATGCCCTGGTCTAGATCTGGGGGGAAATACCCCAGGACACCATCCATCGTCTCAAAAGGAGCGAGCCCCAATGTTCTCAGGCATGCATACAAGCACGTGGGGGCTATACAAACTACTGAGTACCATTTTGAGTCGCTGCAATGAAATTTCAGCAAAATGGACTAGCCTGCTGCATCATCTTTTCACTTTGATTTTCGGTTTGTCTTTGAATTCAGCCCCCTGTAGGTTGATAATATTCATTTCCATTAAACTATGTGGCATCCTTTCATTCCTAACACATTACCCAATCCAAATCACTATAAATATCCAGCATGATATTTTTCCCTATTGAGATCTGTTTTCAAAGTGTTCCCTAAATTTTTTTGAGCAGTGTATAATTAATGAATATAAATATATATATTTTTTCTTTCATTCAAATGAAACAGGTGTTGCCATAAGTTGTTGACCAAACTTACAAAATAGGCATGAAAGAATTGATCATGGCGATACAGATTTTACCAACTTCCAATCAATAAAGCAAATAAAACAGTGTAGTAATACATGCCAATCAAAAATCCTGTTGTACTGATGTGACCACAATAAAGAGTAATCTTGTTGCTATGGATTATCACACTTATCTTTTCTGGATGCCATGAATAAGCATATACAGTACTTGATCTTTCTCAACTATTTTTGAGGTAGAGTTTTCACCTCATCTTTTTATGTTTTTTTTTTTTTTCCATGTCCTTGTCATAAAAGACAAAGAACTATGGTTTAATACATTTTTGATAGTTTTGCTGAAGATTTTAAAGAAAGAAAGATGAATAGACAGTTACTATCTATGTATGTGGGAATAACACTTTCTTAAAGTGTTTGTTACTCCAACATTTCATATTCCTGATATGCACCTGCTGTGCCATGTACTTGTATGAAAAAGTATCCTGTTCTCTTTTTTTTACTTCATTTGTGTGAAATCCCTGGTGTTCCTCCAAGTTCTTCTGTTTTCCTGTTAAAAACTGACCACACTAAGCAGGAGAGCTCACTGTGGTCAGTTCCCTAGCTGTGCTGGGAACTCAGCCTGCTCTCCTCCAATGATCAGACTTGTCCTGACATGCCCCCCCCCCCCCTGCACAGCCATTCACTGGTAAGATCACGGTGCTGTTTTTTCTCCTCCCCCAGCTCATATGCAGCTGGGAAACTGAGAGAATGTGATCACTTTAAAAAAAAAAAAAGGGAAAAAAAGGTATTTATAATTTTTTTTATATATCTATACACAAATGTTTTGCCTTTCATTAAAATTTTAAATTGAATGGGTTGTTTTACAAGGTGATCGGTTACTATCACTTTAAAGCACTGTAACATGAAATAATGTTATTTCATGGTATATTAATATTGTTGTCAAGTATTTTGAGGAATGTTAAACTATCCTATACCTGTGTCATGTTATGGCAACTGAGACATAAATTTTATAAAAAAAATAATAGTGGTCTATTTTGTTTGTACTATTGAAACTATTGCCAATTCGTTCTTAGTTGACACTTATGAAACTTGTCATACCCTTGTATGAGTGAATGATTCACTAGTATGTCAGGAATGCTGAAACACTTCAATAAATAATAGACTGTAATGTGTCTAGCCATTTGAGTCTAGAGCAGGCCAAAAGATATAATGGCTTGTGCAATTGCTAGAAGATCAGTTGCTTCCTTGCTAAAGAATAGCAATGCTGCAAAATTCTCACATTTGCCCTATTAGTCATATTTATCAATGTATCTTCAGTAAGAACAGTCTATGTTGATCTACAGAAACTTTTCAAATTTATTTCTACAAATGTAAGGGTCAGCGGCTCATACAGATTTGAGAATGGTAGCTTTCAGGGAACCTTTGTGTTTTTGTTATATACTATGCCTACCAGTTATTGTATCCGTTCCAAAATTAGGCTAGACCAGGGGTCTTCAAACTATGGCCCTCCAGTTGTTCAGGAACTACAATTCCCATCATGCCTAGTCATGTCCGTGAATGTCAGAGTTTTACAATGCCTCATGGGACGTGTAGTTCTGCAACAGCTGGAGGACCGTAGTTTGAGGATCCCTGGGCTAGACTGAGACGGTCCAAAAAAGAGACCAAGGCCAATATCGGATAACTAAAATAATAGTAAAGGGGCAGACAGGGGGGGGACAGATAAATTGAAAGGAGTAAGGTACAGTTGGTGTCAAGCAAGCTATTAGTAGCAGAATGTTTATGCGCTGAGCTTCCGAATAGAAATGAAGAAGAGAAATGTGGAGTCAAAAGTAGAGGCAGGCAAAGTCATCAAAGGGCCACTGTCCACCCCCCCCCCCCCTTCCCCAACTACTAACCAAGTATAAATCAATAAATAGATAGACATAAAGAGTAGTCTTTGGGATGTCCTGAACTCTCTCTTGGTTCAGGTTTGCAATTGGGTTTAGGCTAAAAACATCCCCCTCCAGTCCAAAAGATGTCAGTGAAGGGAATTCCAAAAAGAATGTTGCATGCCTGTGGCACTGAGGCCTGTAGTGAAAGAGTTACTTGCTGCCCAAAATCACTTGATTATTATAAACCATGAACATGAACAATTCCTTCCGTTTTTTAAGCTGCTCTAGAAGTGAGCTGAGTTCAGGTCTATTTGACAGCAGCAGGGGGTCCCAGTGCCTGCCCAAAGCACATCTAGTATAAAAGAGCCCCCAAATCCCAGAAGGCCCTTATGAAGCTTGAAATGCATACTTAAAACAGTATGCCCGCCTCTGGTCAAAGGTATTGGAAAAGGGACAGTGTAGGCAGAGCTCACTTAGAACTGGTACCTGCCAGTGCTGATGTGCACAGGAATCTAATGATATGAAGGATATTCAAATGCTAGGAACTTCAGAGACCTGGGGTGGCTCCACTAACAGATGAGTAAGGATCTCTTATTTTATTTTTGCTATGTGCTTTCATAAAGGTAGGATTTTACTCCAACACCTAGCTAGGCTAGATACAGTGCCTTGCGAAAGTATTCGCCCCCCTTGGACTTTGTGACCTTTTGCCACATTTCAGACTTCAAACATAAAGATATAAAACTGTAATTTTTTGTGAAGAATCAACAACAAGTGGGACACAATCATGAAGTGGAACGAAATTTATTGGATATTTCAAACTTTGTTAACAAATAAAAAACTGAAAAATTGGGCGTGCAAAATGATTCAGCCCCTTTACTTTCAGTGCAGCAAACTCTCTCCAGAAGTTCAGTGAGGATCTCTGAATGATCCAATGTTGACCTAAATGACTAATTATGATAAATAGAATCTACCTGTGTGTAATCAAGTCTCCGTATAAATGCACCTGCACTGTGATAGTCTCAGAGGTCCGTTTAAAGCGCAGAGAGCATCATGAAGAACAAGGAACACACCAGGCAGGTCCGAGATACTGTTGTGGAGAAGTTTAAAGCCGGATTTGGATAAAAAAAGATTTCCCAAGCTTTACACATCCCAAGGAGCACTGAGCAAGCGATAATATTGAAATGGAAGGAGTATCAGACCACTGCAAATCTATGAAGACCTGGCCGTCCCTCTAAACTTTCATCTAATACAAGGAGAAGACTGATCAGAGATGCAGCCAAGAGGCCCATGATCACTCTGGATGAACTGCAGAGATCTACAGCTGAGGTGGGAGACTCTGTCTATAGGACAACAATCAGTCGTATACTGCACAAATCTGGCCTTTATGGAAGAGTGGCAAGAAGAAAGCCATTTCTTAAAGATATCCATAAAAAGTGTTGTTTAAAGTTTGCCACAAGCCACCTGGGAGACACAACAAACATGTGGAAGAAGGTGCTCTGGTCAGATGAAACCAAAATCAAACTTTTTGGCAACGATGCAAAACGTTATGTTTGGCGTAAAAGCAACACAGCTCATCACCCTGAACACAACATCCCCACTGTCAAACATGGTGGTGGCAGCATCATGGTTTGGGCCTGCTTTTCTTCAGCAGGGAGAGGGAAGATAGTTAAAATTGATGGGAAGATGGATGGAGCCAAATACAGGACCATTCTGGAAGAAAACCTGATGGAGTCTGCAAAAGACCTGAGACTGGGACGGAGATTTGTCTTCCAACAAGACAATGATCCAAAACATAAAGCAAAATCTACAATGGAATGGTGCACAAATAAACATATCTAGGTGTTAGAATGGCCAAGTCAAAGTCCAGACCTGAATCCAATCGAGAATCTGTGGAAAGAACTGAAAACTGCTGTTCACAAACGCTCTCCATCCAACCTCACTGAGCTCAAGCTGTTTTTCAAGGAGGAATGTGCAAAAATTTCAGTCTCTCGATGTGCAAAACTGATAGAGACATACCCCAAGCGACTTACAGCTGTAATGGCAGCAAAAGGTGGCGCTACAAAGTATTAACTTAAGGGGGCTGAATAATTTTGCACGCCCAAGTTTTCCGTTTTTTATTTGTTAACAAAGTTTGAAATATCCAATAAATTTCGTTCCACTTCATGATTGTGTCCCACTTGTTGTTGATTCTTCACAAAAAAAATATAGTTTTATATCTTTATGTTTGAAGCCTGAAATGTGGCAAAAGGTCGCAAAGTTCAAGGGGGCCGAATACTTTCGCAAGGCACTGTATATGGCTTAGTTATCTCTGGAAAGACATGAACATTGCCCGAACAACTATTTTCATGGTACATTTTTAGAAATATTGTTTTCTTAGGTGTACCAATCTGAAGGCAACTTTGTGATTTTTCCCATTATAAACTTCCCTCTGACTTACAAATGATTTTTAAGTGTACCGCTCCATCCTCAGTCTATTTTGCCTATAAGAAGCAAGACTGTCATAATTTGAACCCAGATTAAAATGTCATCATAAATGGCTGGCTTGTCACACCTAATATTATTAATATATTTTTAATGTAAAAGTAAGTGTTTCTAGAATGAGTAGCTGGACGGGTAGAGATTTATTCAATATGGTTATTGCCAATCTAGGTCAAGGGTGTACAGGATAAAACAGAATGTTAAGAATTACTAAGGCTCCGTTCACATGTAGGCGTTGGCGTTTTTCAGGCGTTTGTTTATCGTTTTTCAGGCGTTTTACAGGCGTTTTTATAGGCGTTTTTGCAAGCGTTTGCAAGCGTTTTACAGGCGTTTTTTTGGGCGTTTTTAACAGGTGTTTTTG
The DNA here is from genome assembly GCF_965119305.1 of Pelophylax lessonae. Taxonomy (NCBI): domain Eukaryota; kingdom Metazoa; phylum Chordata; class Amphibia; order Anura; family Ranidae; genus Pelophylax; species Pelophylax lessonae. The sequence continues at coordinate 211,863,266 of NC_138768.1, read as the reverse complement.
GTGACCAATGGAAAAGCAGAGTGTTTTTTTTACAACATTTGCAAAGGAACCTCCCAGGGACCTCCTCCTCTGTATTGGACCTCCCAGGGACCTCCTCTTCTGCATGATCTTTTTTTTTATGGTTCTGGACATGCTACAGAGCTGAAACTTCACAGGTACACTTTTTAGACCCCCCCAGACACTAAAATTAAAACTAAATCCAAAAAAATCTTTTTTTTTATTATTTATTTATTTATTTTTTCAATAATTGGCTCTCTATCAAAAACGACAATTTTTAAGAACTTTTTTTGCCTGATTCATAGTCCCTGGGGCATGATCCAGAACCCTAGGCACTTTTTAGGGGCGTTTATTGGGTTTTAGGGCTTCAAAATGGTGTTTTTTGATTCCATATATATATCTACATTACGGTCACCTTGGCATAGCAGAGTCAATTTACCCTAAACTACATTACGGTCACCTTGGCATGGAAGAGTTTGGTCACCCTGGCATAATAGAGTCAGTTCACCTAAACTTCGTTACGGTCACCTTGGCATGGAAGAGTTTGGTCAGCCTGGCATAGCAGAGTCAGTTCACCTAAACTTCGTTACGGTCACCTTGGCATGGAAGAGTTTGGTCAGCCTGGCATAGCAGAGTCAGTTCACCTAAACTTCGTTACGGTCACCTTGGGATGGAAGAGTTTGGTCAGCCTGGCATAGCAGAGTCAGTTCACCTAAACTACATTACGGTCACCCTGGTATGGCAGCAGGCTACGGTCACCTTGGTATGGCAGGGTCTGGTCACCTAAACTGCCTAACTGCTGTTCTCCATGTTTCAGGAAAATGTGCTCACAGCAGAGGCATGCCAAGGGGGTGGAGACCTGGGTGGAGAGCTGGGTGGAGAGCTGGGTGGAGAGCTGGGTGGAGAGTTGTGCTGTTTGAGCTGATCAGGAGCAACTAAACGCTTGTAAAACGCCTGTGAAATGCCAAATATCACTTTACATTGAGGTCTATGGGACAAAACGCCTGTGATCTGCCCAAAAAGAAGCTCAAGTACTTTTTTGAGCGTTGGGCGTTTTCCTTAGGGCGTCAAAACGCTCAGATGTGAACAGGGGTCATTGCAATGAATGGGATTTGTCTTGTTGGGCGTTTTGAGAGCTGATCAGTGAGCAGAAAAATGCTCCAAAAACGCCCAAAAACGCCTACATGTGAACGGAGCCTAAGTCATATAGTGGGGACTGCATGACTTCCAGAGTCAGAGAAAATTTGCAAGCATACCCTTAGTGAAAAATTTCAGACAAAATGTTTTTCTTTGTGCGTTTGGGCTTACCCAATAATGCAAGGCAAAGAGCAACAACCATATGCAAACGTCAAATAAAAAAATGAAATACAAAAAAGGAAGTTAAATTTTGGGCGCACAATTCTCAAAAATTGCTTATCTCATACAGTATACCTTATATATCAAGGATCTCCAAACTACGGCCCTCCAGTTGTTGCGGAACTACACGTCCCATGGGACATTGCATGATGGGAATTGTAGTTCCCGAACAACTGGAGGGCCATAGTTTGGAGATCCCTGTTATATATCATAACGAGTTCTCTTCAGTATACTCTAAAGGAAAAGCCACACAGTGATGACTTCTTCACAGGAAAAAAAACTTTAAATGGCTGGCAAGTCCTTCCCCCAGGACCACCCTACTGAGGGTGGGACTGTGTGCTGACTGCTGAGGATAGTTAGCTGCTTAAAGTTTTGCCTGTGAAGACATTATCGATGCACGGTTTTCCTTCGGAATATACTGAGTTATGTGTGGAAGAATGATAGAGTCCAAGTCAGCACCTGATTCAAGCACTTCCCTCATAATACTTGGGAATAAAGTGCTGGCTTGGAGTCCATCACAAACAAATCAAAAGCTGTCAACATTTCACACTGGGACCATTATTAGCTATAATTAGGGCACAGGAAATACATTAGTACAGGGGTGTCAAACTCAACTTCATCGAGGTCGGCATCAGCATTATGATTGATCTCAAAAGGCTGGTTGTATCTGTAATACTAGATGTTAAGAGTATCCCAATCCCCTTACATCAGATGTCAAGAGTCCCCCCTCCTCTCCCTTACATCAAAGTGCACCCCCTTACCTTGTGTTGCTACTAGGAAGAAGCTGGGGGCAGAGCTTAGAAGCAGAAAGTGCAGGTTCTGGAGGAGGCCCAAAGGAGGGCTGGAGCTCTACTGCAGCTCTAGTAGAGGTACAAGGGCCACATGAAATGACCTGGAGGGCCAATGGGCCTTGTTTTTGACACATGTGCCTTAGTAAATTTTATGCTTTTCGATAAAAAGGGTATGTTTCCCTTAAAACTTCCAGCCTCAGCTCTTGCTGTTAGGTCCATTTGATCACAATAAAGCTAATCTAACCTAAAACATCCTAATGTAAATGATTGATGAAGCGTACATGCAAAAATGTATACTAGGCTGTTCATTTGCTCCAGTGAATATTTTATGCCCGTTTTACCTAAGTGGTTCTGTGAGATGATACCCTCATAAGAATCTTCTCCACTCAGATCAATGATTACTTTTAACATTCCGGCTGAGTTGATTTAATTCCAGAACCTCACCATTGTGGAGGAACTTGACTCGCTTGCACAGAGTCTTGACCTCAACCCAACAGAATAACTTTGTGATGAATTAGAGCAGAGACTGCAAGCTAGGCCTTCTCGTTCAACATCAGTGCCTGACCTCACAAATGCGCTTCTGGAAGAATAGTCAAACAGTCCCATAGACACACTCCTAAACCTTGTGGACAACCTTCCCAGAAGAGTTGAAGCTGTTATAGCCAGGGCCGGCCTTAGGTGATCAGGCGCCCTGTGCGAGCTAATCCCGTGGCGCCCCCCCCCCCCCCCCCCCCCGTGCAAATTTTCTTGCACCTTTTTTGCACTTTATTTGACTTTTCTTTTTTATGATCACTAATAACTTAGCCCCCCTTACATAAGAGCCCCCCTTACATCAGAGACCCCCCACACAAAGCCCCCCTTAAATCAGAGACCCCCGACACAGAGCCCCCTTACAACAGAGACCCCACACACAGAGCCCCCCTCACATCAGAGACCCCCAACACAAAGCCCCCCTCACATCAGAGACCCCCGACACAAAGCCCCCCTCACATCAGAGACCCCCGACACAAAGCCCCCCTTATATCAGAGACCCCCCACACAGAGCCCCCCTCACATCAGAGACCCCCCACACAGAGCCCCCCTCACATCAGAGACCCCCCACACAGAGCCCCCTCACATCAGAGACCCCCCACACAGAGCCCCCCTCACATCAGAGACCCCCGACACAAAGCCCCCCTCACATCAGAGACCCCTGACACAAAGCCCCCCTTATATCAGAGACCCCCCACACAGAGTCCCCCTCACATCAGAGACCCCCCACACAGAGCCCCCCTTACATCAGAGACCCCCGACCCAAAGCCCCCCTTAAATCAGAGACCCCCCACACAGAGCCCCCCTCACATCAGAGACCCCACACACAGAGCCCCCCTCACATCAGAGACCCCCGACACAAAGCCCCCCTTACAGAGACCCCCCACACAGAGCCCCCCTCACATCAGAGACCCCCCACACAGAGCCCCCCTGACATCAGAGACCCCCGACCCAAAGCCCCCCTTACAGAGACCCCCGACACAGAGCCCCCTTACATCAGAGACCCCACACACAGAGCCCCCCTCACATCAGAGACCCCCGACACAAAGCCCCCCTTACATCAGAGACCCCCCACACAGAGCCCCCCTCACATCAGAGACCCCCCACACAGAGCCCCCCTTACATCAGAGACCCCCGACCCAAAGCCCCCCTTACATCAGAGACCCCCCACACAGAGCCCCCCTCACATCAGAGACCCCCGACACAAAGCCCCCATCACATTAGAGACCCCCGACCCAAAGCCCCCCTCACATCAGAGACCCCCCACACAGAGCCCCCCTCACATCAGAGACCCCCGACACAAAGCCCCCCTCACATCAGAGACCCCCCACACAGAGCCCCCCTCACATCAGAGACCCCCGACACAAAGCCCCCCTTACATCAGACCCCCCCCCTCCCCACGGAGCCCCGCACATCAGAGACCCCCTTACACAAAGCCCCCCTAACATCAGAGACCCCCCACACACACACACAAAGCCCCCCTCACATCCTCACATCAGAGACCCCCCCACAAAAAGCCCCCCTTACATCAGACCCCCCCTCCCCACGGAGCCCCCCACATCAGAGAGCCCCCCTTACATCACAGACCCCCCACAAAAAGCCCCCCCCACACAGAGCCCCCCCCCACATATAGCCCCCCACATCAGAGAGCCCCCCCTTACATCACAGACCCCCACACATAGCCCCCCTCACACAGAGCCCCCCCCCACACATAGAGCCCCCCCCCCTTACATTTTTTGAAGGAGAGAGATTTCACTTACTTTACTTTGTCTGCAGCTTTTTTTTTTCTTTAAACTTCCCGCCCACACATCCCCGGGAGTGTGGGCGGGCGGGAGGAGGAGAAGGGGCGGGGCGAGGAGGAGCTGACGATCTCTCCTCCCTCCCTGCACTGACGCCAGAGGAGAGATCGTCAGCTCCTCCTCGCCCCGCCCCTTCGCCTCCTCCCGCCCGCCCACACTCCCGGGGATGTGTGGGCACTGGGCAGGAAGTCAGCGTGGATTCCGTGGAAGGATCGGAGGCTGAGCTGTGTGAGAGATACACAGCTCGCCTCACTGCAGCAATAGGTGATCGAGGCACGGCTGCACAGCGGGGGGTAAGCGGCGGCCGCGGCCTGTGTTAACCCTGTCCAGGCCGCAGTCGCCGCTCACCTCCCGCTGTGCAGCCATGCCTTGATCACCTATTGTTGCAGTGAGGCGAGCTGTGTATCTCTCACACAGCTCAGCCTGATCCTCTGCGTGCTGTGATGGCCGCACGGCGCCCTTGTTGCCCATGGCGCCCTGTGCGGCCGCACAGCTCGCACACCCCAAAGGCCGGCCGTGGTTATAGCTACAAAGGGTGGGCCAACTCCATATTGAACCTTACCTTGCTGATAAATGGGCGTTTTGGGGCAGCTGGGCATTTTTTTTACAGCCCCTGAACTCTCCTCTATGTTATCTTATCTGTCCATGTACACTGAGTCGTTTATAGTCCTATAGAGGCAGTTGGATTTAGTGGCATTGTTTTGAAATCAAAACAATGCGTTCAGACAAAAGTTTATTGGCAAAAAAACATGTCTAAACGCAGTAACCCGCGTTTATAAGCGTTTTGTTTATAGGTGTTTTCATTTGGGATACATTTCTGACCATTTCACAATGTAAAAATGCTTCTAAACGCTAAACGCACATAAAGGCGGCATGTAAACGCGGCAAAACAGACATTTTTAATCGTCGGTTACTAGCTGTCAAGTTCCAGCGTTCAGTAGAGGTTTTAAAACAACTCATGTACAGGAAGTCTAAGGAGGTTGCTGTGAGCACTGATGCCAGTTATCATCAGTATAAGGCCCCTTTCACACAGGCGGACCGTTCAGATCCGCCTGTCAGTTTTTCAGGCGGATCTGAACGGATGCCCCATGCATCTCTATGGGGCATCGGATGTCAGCGGTGACATGTCCGCTGACATCCAATCCTTCAAATCTGGAATGAAACCCTATTTTCTATCCGTCCAGTGGATCGGATCGGATGAGAACGGACCGACGGTGAGATTCCCCCATAGGGAACAGCGGGGACCTGACAGCTCCATCTCCGCACACAGCGTGGTGACAGAGCTGCCATCCCCCTGCTCAGCTGGGGATCAGCGGATCGACCCCCCGCTGAGAAAAACTGAGTCCGCCGATGGACTCCATGTGTGAAAGGGGCATAAGAGTTTATTGGAAAGTCATTGAGTGAGGACTAGCAAAACTTTTTTTTTGCTGGCATCAACTGTGGGCAGGCATTCTGGTAACTCCAGCATTTGCCAGAAGATTGTTATTTTTAGTAATATTTGAGAACTGGGCTGCCCAATTCTAGCAAGCCTTGTTTACTAAAATATGTGTAGCCTATATATTTCCATTAGTGTAAAAAAAAATATATATATTACTGTTAAGAGAAATGTTAATGGCAGAATTTGGTCATGAATTGGGGCAGGTGTATAGTATATTCCAGGCATGTTATTTTGCCCCCACCTGGCCCTGATTGGAGGATAAAGTTAAAGGAAGAATCTAAAGTATGCCATCATCTTTATCCTCAAAGAGTCATTCATCTTTCTGCACTTGTTTGACCTTTGCATCAACGTATTTGATGTTGACATGCACACACGGGTTTGAAAATATAACTCTCCCACTAGAAGCTCAGTGGTTACTACTTTCATTACTTAAATCAGCCTTCCTAATGTAAGTGTCTATTTATTCCACAAGTGTATAAACATTTTTGTGGTGCCCGTCAGCTCATCTATCCATTTCTAATTGCTTCTTCCATCCGCATTAATTCTTCAAGAGCAAAAGCTTGGTGACAGTATGGGCCCTGACCAGAGTATAGACACCCATCTGTGCATTCCTGCAACAGGGTTCACGAGAGACCATAAACAGCTGGGATGTAATACATTCTGTGGCAAAGAATAAACATGTTTTATGAGAGGTGAATAAAAGAGCAACCCCTATAAAACAAATGATACAGATCAGGCACTTCTCATGGCCATATCAGCTTAGTGCCTTAAGGCCTACTTGAATGCTGAGTGGGTTTATGTCATAGATAAATGTTATTAAAGGCAAACTATTATGGATTGGATCATTTTTTTAGTTTTTTTTAACCGGTTAAGGTTTCTAAAATTGTTGTTTACATCAAGTGTTCTACTATTTATATACAACCTTTGTGGACATGCAGGGCTTTTTTTCAGATGGAACATGGTAGAACTCAGTTCCACCACCTCTGGCTTAGGCCCTAGGTTCCCAGCCTACCCCTACCACTTGTAAACACACAAGTCCGGCCTCTGTGTTTACAAGTGATAGCTTGTCTCTCAGTGGCTCCAGTGGATCTGATCTCCTGAGCAACTCCCATTGAGTGCAGGATGAGGACACGGGAGATGCAGGTCCCCGGGGTGCAATGCAGATGCCGACACCCTTTCTGGATGATCTCCCTGTAAGTGAGAGAGGCAGAGCCACCTACAGTGTGTGGGGAGGTACTATAACCAGCTGCAGGCTTCAGCTTAATACAGCAACACAAGATATGTGGAAGATGGTGGGCTCAGGGGGAGGGGGATGGGGATGGGGGGGGGGGGTGGAGGCAGTGAAGGGAGGGGTTGCATGGAGAGGTCAGAGCTGAAGAGGGGTAAGAGTGAGATGTGGATGGGGGATGCAGAGGTAAGTGCCTTTGGAGAAAGGCTGAACTCTGCACTCTGTATGTAGCGCACCCCTGGAATCTGCACTGTACATAGTGCACCCCCGAACTCTGCACTCTGTGTGTACCCCCTAAACTCTGCACTCTGTGTGTACCCCCCAAACTCTGCACTCTGTGTGTACCCCCTAAACTCTGCACTCTGTGTGTACCCCCCAAACTCTGCACTCTGTGTGAGCCCCCCGAAATCTGCACTCTGTACATAGCGCACCCCCGAACTCTGCACTCTGTGTGTACCACCCGAACTCTGCACTCCCACTGTTAGTGAAATTTGACCAAACCCACTAATTGATGAGGATTAGAAAGTGTGTGTGTAAAGGGGGGGGGGGCTTTGGGGTGTCATGGATGAGTTCCTGTTCCTTATTTCTTACAAAAAAAGCCCTGTGGACATGTTACTACTTGAAAATGGATTCCTGAAGCATTACGGGTTATCTGAAAAAAAAGCAGGACAGATGCTGAAGTACAATTTGTCTAACTGGAGCCTTAACCACTTAAGCCCCGGAAGATTTTACCCCCATTCCGACCAGGGGGTATTTTGCGATTCGGCACTGCGTGAATTTAACGGACAATTGCGCGGTCGTGCGACGCTGTACCTAAACTAATTTGACGTCCTTTTTTTCCCACAAACAGAGCTTTCTTTTGGTGGTATTTGATCACCTGTGCGATTTTTTGATCACACGCTATAAACAAAAAAAGAGCGTCAATTTTGCAAAAATAGCAATATTTTTCACATTTTTTTATATGAAATTCCCCCAAAAAAAATGTAAAAATCAAAATTTTTAAAAATTTTCGGCCAATTTGTTTTATGCTACATATGTTTGGTAAAAAAAATCGCAAAAAGCGTATTTTGATTGGTTTGCGCAAAAGTTATCGCGTTTACTAACAAAGGGAAAGATTTTTGTCATTTTTGTTGTTTTTTTTTTTAACGCGTAATGGCGGCGATCTGCGATTTTTTTTGCGGTACTGCGACATTGCGGCGGACAGATCGGACCCTTGACTGACATTTTTGACACTTTTGGGGTTACCAGTGACATTTCTACAGTAATCAGTGCTATACATATGCACTGTTACTGTAAAAATACACTGGTAGTGAAGGGGTTAACTTTATTTGGAAGGGAGGGGCTGTGTGTGTCCCTAGGGGCGTGGTTTCTACTGTGATTGGCTGTGGCTCTAGCTGTAAGGACACTGATCAACGGATCTACATACTAGATCCGTTTTATCAGTGTCTTTGCAGCGAGGAGAATGACAGGCAGTTTGTTTACACAAGCTGCCTGACATTCTCCCTCTCCCCCGCCGATCGCCGAGTGGCCGGCGGACATCGGGTCCGCTGGTCACACGCGCGGGGGGGTCCGTGACCACGCGGGAGCGGGAGCGCGCCTCCGGGGGCGCGCGCTCGCTCCCTAGACCCTCACAAGCAAGCAACGTAGCCCTACGTTAGTTTGCCTGTGAGGGGCTGACCGCCGACGTAGATAGTCGTGCGGCGGTCGGCAAGTGGTTAAACTGAGCAGTCTTGTAAGGGATAAGTCACTGCTCTGAGAACTGTGCTGCATTTGTGTGTAAATGTTAACTTGAGCTATTGAATTCAGTAAGGAACAAGCTTCTTTAGTTAAATACCTAAACAGATAGCCTGGAAAACATTAAAAGGGAATGTGCTCAGTCTGCTGGCTCAAAAGATAAATGCAAAATATCAGTGCAATATTTCAAATTTATCTGGCTAAAAAACGACTGAGTTTGTATTGTATTTTTATTACCATAATAAAAAATATGTACAAAGCCTTGAAACATTCTCTTAAAGTGTTATTAAACCCATGACCCTGCATTCACTATATCTGGTCTCATGCAGAACATGGAAATGCAATACATTTAGTAAATATAAACTTCTAAATACCTTTTCCCATCAGCAGTGAGAGCAGTCTTGTGACTTCTATCAGTCTCTGGTTAAAGCTTGTAGGATGAGTTTTCATACTGCTCTCACTGTTCTAAAAGACTGCAGGAAAAGAAAACCGTATAGCAATACACACCAAACTGAGCATGTGCAGCTACTCCCCTACCCTCTGTGCTATCCAGGGATAAGTTGGAGACACTGGAAAAACTTGAGGATCAGAGAAGACAGGATCAAACAGCCTTTTTAAACAAAGCAGAGGAAACATCCCTTAGGTTCCACAGTGAGTATAACAAGCATGCTTTACTGCATTTACAGATTGATTTTACTGTTGTGGGTTTAGTAACACTTTAAACGAACTTGTAAAAAAAATACAGATTGTGTTCTGTTCTTTATGAATTATGGTTGTAGCAGTTATTCTAATGCTAGATAAATAAATACAGTAGATTACACAAGGATACAAAGATAAACAGGTAGTTCACAGGAATGAGAAATGGTGAGTGACCTGTCCATCCATGTTCGCATAGCTAGATCACGAGGACATGCACATGCTGCTGATGTGTGGATGCAGTGCCTGTGCAGTAAAAAGACTATCTTATTCTTTCATAGAAAATTTATAGAAAAATAGTCTTGTATTCATTTTCAAAAACATAAATAAAAAAATGTGAGATAATAAGCTCATACACATTTCAAAGCATTGATTATCATTGTTTGATTAACACATACATGACCCAAGCATTTATAATATTTGACCATATTTTATATTATTATTATTATTATATTTTTATTATATAGGATTTATATAGCGCCGACAGTTTACACAGCGCTTTACAACTTGAGGATAGACAGTACAAATACAATACACTTTAATACAGTAAGAATCAGAGGGCCCTGCTCATTAGAGCTTACAATCTAAGAGATTTTTATAAATTTATTACATTTTTGTAACAGGGCAGACAGCCCAAAATATTTGTTCTCCGGGGACAAAGTTATTGGACAAATTGGAAAACCTTGCCCAATTACTACAGCATCTGTCAAGATGTGCTAGGTTTGACTGAGGGCCCCTCTCCTACCGTGCCTTTTGGGATGTACCTTAAGTACTGCTTGTCCTGAAAATGTCCTCAACATATATATGTTAGTGCAAATAAAAAAAAAAAAAAGTATCATGGACAGTACTAAATTTGTTTTGCAATTAACCACTTGCCGACTGCCTAACGACTATCTACGTCGGCAGTCAGCCCCTCACAGGCAAAGTGACGTAGATCTACGTCGCTAGCCTGTGAGGGTCTAGGGAGCGAGCGCACACCGCCGGAGGCGCGCTCCCGCATGGTCACGGACCCCCCCCCCCCGCACGTGTGACCAGCGGACCCGATGTCCGCCGGTCACTCTGCGATCGCCGCTGCAGAGGGAGAAAGTCAGGCGGCTAGTGTAAACAAGCCGCCTGTCATTCTCCCCTGTGTAGAAACTGTGATCACACGGCTCTACTATGTAGAACCGTTGATCACTGTTTCTACAGCTCAACAGACAGCCAATCACAGTTAGAATCACGCCCCTGGGTTCACACACAGCCCCTCCCTCTCAAATAAAGTTAACCCCTTAACTACCAGTGTAATTTTACAGTAACAGTGCATATGTATAGCACTGATTACTGCAGTAATGTCACTGGTAACACCAAAAGTGTCAAAAATGTCAGTCAAGGGTCCGATCTGTTCGCCGCAATGTCGCAGTACCGCAAAAAAAATCGCAGATCGCCGCCATTACGCGTTAAAAAAAAAACAACAAAAATGACAAAAATCTTTCCCTTTGTTAGTAAATGCGATAACTTTTGCGCAAACCAATCAAAATACGCTTTTGCGATTTTTTTTTTACCAAACATAGGTAGCATAAAACAAATTGGCCGAAAATGTTAAAAAATTTTGATTTGTACATTTTTTTGGGGGGAATTTCATATAAAAAAATGTGAAAAATATTGTTATTTTTGCAAAATTTACGCTCTTTTTTTGTTTATAGCGCATGATCAAAAAATCGCACAGGTGATCAAATACCACCAAAAGAAAGCTCTGTTTGTGGGAAAAAAAGGACGTCAAATTCGTTTAGGTACAGCCTCGCACGACCGCGCAATTGTCCGTTAAAGTCACACAGTGCCGAATCGCAAAATAAGGGGGTAAAATCTTCCGGGGCTTAAGTGGTTAAAAGAGAAATGCACTTTCGTCTCTCCATACATAATCAAGAAGATATTGCCATTCATTTTCTAATATGACAAGAGGATTGCTATTTAAACTTTTTTAGCACTGATCAATGTATTGGTGTCACTGGCCCCCAAAACGTGTTACTTAGCTTCAGATTTGTCCGCCGCAATGTCGCAGTCCCGCTAAAAATCGCTGATCACTGCCATTACTAATTAAAACAATAACAAAAAAAAAAGTCTATTCATCGATTGCATAGTTTGTAGATAACTTTTGAACAAACCAAACAATATACACTTATTAGGATTTTTTATTACCAAAAATATGTAGCTAAATACATATTGGTCTAAATTGATGAAAAAAAATTGATTTTTTAAACGTTTTTTTATTGGGTATGTTTTATAGCGGAAATTTAAAAAAAAATGTTTTTTTTTTTTCAAAATTGTGGTTCTTTTTATGTTTATAGCGCAAAAAAATAAAAACATAGAGGGGATCAAATACCACCAAAAAAGTAAGCTCCATTTGTGGGGAAAAAAGGACATCACGTTTATTTGGGTACAATGTCGCACAACCGCGCAATTGTCAGTTATAGCAACGCAGTGCCATAATGCAAAAAATGGTCTGGTCATTAAGTGGGTAAAACCTTGCGGAGCTGATATGGTTAAAGGGTAACTCCACTTTCCTGGGGAAAAAAATAGCAAATAAAGAAAAAAAAACAATATAGTATATACAATTGTGACACAAATCATATTGTAATTGAATGTTATTAAAAATTGTCTTTCCTTTTCAATCTGCAGCTGTTGTAATTTTCTGAAAATGCAATGCAATATGGCTACTTGGAGCTGTTCTGTACACAGAATGTATACTGACCACACCCCAGAAACATCATTTCCTGCTTGTGTGATTGGCTCACCAAATTTCCCAGAAGTCTGCCTAAGATACAAGTCTGATTTCTGGCATCTCCTGCAACAAAAATGTCATTTTTGGTGAGATACTCCCAATAGGAAAGGGATGCAGACCCAGCAGATTTCCTAATTAGAGCCCCGCAGATTCCACAGCTGATAGATAATTATGAAACCACTCCCATTTGACCCACTCAGCACAGAGGCACAGAGGAACAAACAATGATTTCTTCAGAATAACAGAAGGTAGGAATCTGCAACAAAGTTTGTTAAATCCATGTAATGTAAATAGATCACCCAGAGGGGAATGTTTTTTTCTCAACAAAAGTGGAGTTACGCTTTAAAGCCGGCCATAGATGGATCAAAAGTCAGCAGATTCAGCAGAAATTTCAATCCATGTTTGGGCAGACTGGTTGTATAACCAGCCTGTTGTTTTTTTATTTATTCAATTACTGCCGCCATCAATGATCATTGTATTCTGATGGCTGAGAAACCTCCTGCTCTCAGAATACAATAGCTCTTCGGGAGGGATTCCTCCATCAACACTAAGTGTGTTGATTGGGGAAGCCAGCCATATTTTTTACTTCAACCTGTGGTTGAAGGAAAGAAAATTGCATAATGTATGGTCTACCCAAGGCAACTGCATATCATTGAAGAGACTCAGTTCAGGATGAATGGAATAACAAACAAAGAACACAGACATAGCATGATAAATGATGTGTGGTTACTCAATAAGAAGACATCAAATCAAAGCCTACCCTGTTACATTACAGGCTGTGTAGATACATTGTATTCACATTAAATCTGAGTTTATGAAGATAATCAAGCAAATTCAATTCTTTTCAAGCCTAAAACTGCATAAAATAACTTCAAGTTTAAGCCCCGGTTCACACTTGTGCGCGTGCGGGGTTCGCATGTAATGTCGGAGCGCACTGCTCCGACATTACATGCGATCGGCTGTGCGGTGCGAGTTTAGCCATACAAACTGTATGGCTAAATTCGCATCGCACCCGCAGCAAACACGCACAGGAGGCATTTTTGCAGCGGCATCAGGATCGGATCGCACAGCGGTTCACACTTGTGCGATCCGATCCTGTGCGAACTGCACGATCGCACTGCGATATGCGATCAAACTGGGGGTGTCGTTAAGATTACATTGACACCCCCAGCGGATCGCATATGGCAGTGTGAACTGCCGGGGGTGCGTGTGCGATGCGGGAACAGGCTGCGAGTTCGCAGCCTTCCCGCATCGCATCAGTGTGAACCGGACCTAATACTGCAGCGATTTGTATATAAACATGTTATATAAATGACAATAGTGCCATTATATTTTTATAATGTGTAACATACCTGGCGGCGGAGTCTGACATGTAGAGATAGGCTTCTCTTACACCTCTGGCTCCTGAGCCCTAGTAAAGTAACAGGGAGCGCCAGAGCACAGAGTGGTACTTCCTGTGGCAGGTGCTAATAAATATAATGTGCCTCAGGGTACAATGGGATGGCTGGCTGGATGCTCACCATTAGATGACTGGAGAGAGAATCCCTCACAGATCAGAAGGCTTAAGGCACAGAAAGGAGATCCGTAAGCAGGGTCAGGCAGTCTGGATCAGCAACTAACAGGCAGATCAGGTGCAGACTGCAGGCAGAAGAGTAGTCAGAAGTTAGGCCAGGGTTGGTTACAGCAAGGCAGATGAGTAAAGGAACAGACAGAGGCATTATCCAGAAGCATGCCAAGGGTCAGTGAAGGCAGCGTTCAGACAGATTCAGGAGCAGATCAGGTTGGTGGCAGAAGGTTAATAAAATGGTTAATAAATGGGTAGCAGATGAACAGGAAAATGAGTAGACCAAACGGCAATGGCCCAGGGAACTAATGCAGCTTAAAGCGGAGTTCCGGCCTCAAATACCTTTTTTAACTAAAAATACCCCTATAATACTAATCCATCGCCCTTTACAGAACCACTATTCTCATACTTACAAGGTGTACAGTATTGGATTTTAGTCAAAATCTTACTTTTAAAAACGCTGTCTGGGCGCGGCCATCTTAGACGTGGGCACCTGAATACACAGTGTAATCTGCTGTATGATTCTTCCTGATTCCAGGGAGTGTTCTGGGAGTTATTCCTGATTCCAGCCTCCTGGGAATGATGACAAACAGCTCCCAGGATGCAATGCAAAGGTGGAAGTGATGTCGGTGGCCGTGGCCACAGAGGGGGGAGAAGGTGGAAGTACAATCAAAAATGCCCTGAAAATAAGGTAAGGTAATTGAAAATGCCCAATTGTTGATCAGCATAGCGAGCACTCCAGGAATCACTAAAGTTGCAAAATAGTCCGGAACTCCATTTTAAATAGCCTGACTGGCACCTGTGCACGCTTTCGCAAGTGCACCTGCTCATATATGCGCGCCTGCTTGCGCATGTTGGCCATGAACAGAGTTTCTTAGAGTTATGCACCTGTGTACATGTATGCCTTTCCTGACAAGCTAAAAGCTCCAAAACACTCAACAACCAAAATCCAAGGTTTGTAAATTGTGCCTGTTCACATACAAGTGCTCAGGTGCCTGAATACCTGAATCTCAAAACCTGAATCTCAAAAAAGTGCGAAAGCAGAATGGGACTTTAGACTTCGAAAGGGAGAGCCTGCGAAACATCTGAATATGAGTGCCTGAACAACCATCTCCTCCTAGTAACTAGCTTTTACATAGTTACATAGTTAGTGAGGTTGAAAAAAGACATTAGTCCATCCAGTTCAACCTATGATGTATGTGTGCGTTTGCTTTTAACCGTACATTGTATACCCCTGTATGTTGTGGTCTTTAAGGTGTCCATCCAATAGTTTTTTGAAACTATCAATGCTCCCCGCTGATACGACTGCTTGTGGAAGAGAATTCCACATCCTTACCGCTCTTACAGTGAAGAACCCCTTACGCACTTTAAGGTTAAACCGCCTTTCCTCAAGTTTTAGTGAGTGGCCACGTGTCTTATTGTATCTCCTTTCTCTGAATAGTTTGTTCCTTATGCTAGGGTCGCCAGTACAGTATTTGTACATTGATATCATATCCCCCCTCAATGGTCTCTTCTCCAGAGAGAATAGGTTCAGTGCTTGTAGTCTTTCCTCATAGCTGATGTCCTCCATTCCCCTAATTATTTTTGTTGCCCTTCTCTGGACTTTCTCCAGTTCCAGCACATCCTTCCTGAGGACCGGTGCCCAGAACTGGACAGCATACTCCAGATGTGGCCGGACCAGAGTCTTGTAGAGTGGAAGAATAATCTCTTTATTTCTGGAGTGAATCCCCTTTTTTATACAACCCAGTATTCTGTTGGCTTTGCTTGCGGCGGCTTGGCATTGCATGCCACTGCCAAGCCTGTTGTCTACCAGTACCCCCAGGTCCCTTTCCATCCTAGACTCACCCAGAGGTTCCCCCCCTAGTGAGTAGCTTGCTTTCTGACCCCCAAGTGCATTACTTTACATTTTTCTACATTAAATCTCATCTGCCATGTAGTTGCCCACCCCGTTATTTTGTTCAGGTCTGCTTGCAAGATTTCCACATCCTGCATAGAAGATATTGGCATGCCTAATTTAGTATCATCTGCAAATACTGAGATTGTACTAGATATCCCCTCCTCTAGATCATTTATGAATAAATTAAACAGGATTGGTCCCAGGACAGAACCCTGGGGGACCCCACTTTCCACTCCCGCCCAATCCGAGTACTCCCCATTAATCACCACCCTCTGTACTCTCCCCTGGAGCCAGTTCTCTATCCAGGTACTCACCTTATGGTCCATACCTACCTTCCTTAGTTTGTACAGTAAGCGTTTGTGGGGAACGGTGTCAAAGGCCTTTGCAAAGTCCAGATACACCACATCCACAGGCTTACCTTTATCTAAGTGGCAGCTCACTTCATCGTAGAAGGTTAATAGATTGGTTTGGCATGAACGATTTTTCATGAATCCATGCTGATTACTACTTATAATACCGTTTTCATTACTAAAGTCTTGTATGTGGTCCCTTATCATCCCCTCCAAAATTTTGCAGACTACTGATGTTAGGCTGACCGGCCTATAGTTACCCAGGATATATCTCGGCCCCTTTTTAAATATTGGTACCACGTTGGCTTTTTTCCAATCAGCTGGCACCATACCCGTCTGTAAACTATCCTTAAAGATCAAGAATAATGGTCTGGCAATCACCTGGCTGAGCTCATTAAGAACCCTTGGGTGCAAGCCATCCGGTCCCGGGGATTTATTTATGTTAAGTTTCTCTAGTTTAGCTCTAAGTCTATCCTCTGTTAGCCATGGCAGCACTTCCTGAGGTGTATTATTTAGTTCGGCCTTACAAGCGGGGTTCGTGTAGCCCCCGATTCCTTTGTGAAGACTGAAGAAAATAAATTATTTAACACTTCCGCCGTTTCTCTGTCCTCTGTGGCCATTTTTCCTTTATCATCTTTTATGGGGCCAATGTGCTCTGGCCTCACTTTCTTACTGTTTATATACTTAAAGAACTTCTTGGGGTTCTTTTTACTCTCCTCCGCTATATGTCTCTCGTGTTCTATTTTAGCCGCCCTGATTTCGTCTTTACATTTCTTATTACACTCTTTGTAGTGCTTAAATGCTGCCAATGACCCCTCAGTCTTGTATTTTTTGAAGGCCTTTTCTTTAGCTCTAATATACATTTTTATGTTGGAGTTTAGCCACCCAGGGTTTAGTTTTGCTCTTTTAAATTTATTTCCCTGTGGAATGCACTGGCCCACCCCCTTGTTAAGTATTCTCTTGAAGCACTCCCATTTTTCCTCTGTGTTCTTTGTTCCCAGGGTTCTATCCCATTTGATATTTTCTAGCAGCGAGCGCAGTTTAGGGAAATTGGCTCTTTTGAAATTCAGTGTCCTTATATTACCCTTGTGTTTCCTATTACTGTAATTAATACTGAAACCAATTGACCTATGGTCACTGTTCCCTAAGTTGTCCCGTATTTCTATATCCGTGAGCAGGTCTGTATTGTTGGTAATCAGTAGGTCAAGTACCGCATTGTTTCTTGTCGTTGCATTCACCATCTGACCCATGAAATTGTCCTGCAAAACATTTAGGAACTGCCGAGCCTTGGCTGAATGCGCGGTTCCTTCTGCCCAGTCTATATCAGGATAATTAAAGTCCCCCATTATAATGACATTTCCCATCCTTGCTGCCAATCCTATCTGTAACATGAGGTCCGCCTCACCCTCCTCCCTCTGGTTGGGGGGCCTATAGCATACGCCCAATATTACCTTCCCCACCGTGCCTTTCCTTTGAAGCTCTACCCATAGGGATTCTGCCTCGTCCATAGCTCCATTATTAATATCATCCCTCATATTTACCTGTATACTGTTCTTAATACACAAACATACCCCTCCCCCTTTTTTACCCTCTCTATCTCTGCGATAAAGGGAATACCCCTGAATGGTCGCCATCCAGTCATGAGAGCTGTCAAACCAAGTCTCAGTTATCCCCACAAAATCTAAGTCCTCCTCAAACATCAGCAGCTCTAGCTCTCCCATCTTGTTGGCCAGGCTTCTGGCATTGGTATACAAGCCTCGTAATTTTGATCGGTTACATTTATCCTCATTTGATGTTTTTAGGCTGCTCTCTTGATTTTTCCCCATACCCACCCTGGGTTTAGCTTTCTATTCGTTAAAACAAAAACACTCAAGCCTAATATGCAAATACACATAGAAAAAAGCTACAAACTCACCCGTTACAGTAATTCTCATGTTCAGGAGTGGGTCTATTTATTAAGCAGTTCATCTGCAGGTAAATCTTCCTGGTGCACTTCTTTTAAATGTCAGTGGTTGATTCACCACCAGTGAATGTTTGATGAAATTCACATTCTCTCATTTATTAATATGCCCCTTAAATGTATTTTTAGACGCTGAAAACTATGAAGAAGAATGGCTCAAATGGAGGTCGGAGAGGTGAGGCTGCAGTCAACAACTTTAGAGTCAGCCAAGAATGGAGTGAGTTCCTTTGGCAGAATTTGAGACTTCTCTAGCTCAATGTCAGCAGTCACTTCAGAGCACCGCTGTTTAAAAATGACAAGCATCTTGATAATGCCTTTCTATATTTCCTGAGTTGTGTGCCATGAAGCCAAGCTGTACTCATTTAAAGTGTTGTGTGAAATACCTGATAGTCAATTAACTTCTGTATACCACTTACATTTACATGAAAAGGTCTATTATTACACTGGACTCAAGTAGTCCATATCTTTACAGAACAAGGAAACAGTGAGCAAATATGCAGCAAGTTATCATGTCTTCCTGTATCAATTACAGTATGTCAAAACCAATTTAAAAAAAAGGAAATCCACTCAAGACATTTTTCCTATTGTAGGCAGGATTTGCCCGCTGAACCATTCCTGCTCTATGACCCAGGTGTGAAGGTCGTGCCCAAATCCAAGCACAGCTGTGACAAGCAGCTGCTCAGCTGAGAAACTGAGAAACAAAGTTCTTGTGTCAATGGGCCAAATTAATTTCCAATATATTCCCGTGGAGCAGTATTTATGAAATACCATGGAACCAGTGGTGTATTTTGGTTTTGTGCTGCCCTAGGCAAGACTAAAATTGGGCCCCCCCCCCCCCCCCCCCCCTCCTATGTAATTTTGCCCCACTTCTTTTTTAACAGATGTGACTCCCTCCAAAATTGAAGGACTACAAATCCCAGCATGAACCCCTGAGATCTCACAAGAGGGGGGGGGGTGAGAGGGGGTTGGAGAGAGAGAGAGAGAGAGGGGTCGGGTGAGGGAGAGTGAGAGCGGGGATGAGAGAGAGAGAGAGGGGGGTGTGAGAGCGAGGTGGGATAGAGTGGGGGGATGAGAAAGAGGGGGGAATAGAGAGGGAGGATGAAAGAGGGGGATGAGAGAGAGAGAGAGGGGGGGGATGAGAGAGAAAGAGAGAGAGGGAGGGGGATAGAGAGAGAGAGGGGATGAGAAAGGGGGATGAGAGAGAGAGAGGGGGGATAAGAGAGAGGGGGTGAGAGAGAAAGAGAGAGAGGGAGGGGGGATGAGAAAGGGGGATGAGAGAGAGAAGGGGGATAAGAGAGGGAGATGAGAGAGAGAGAGAGAGGTGAGGGAGAGAGAGAGGAGGGGTGAGAGAGCTAGAGAGAGGGGGGTGGGTGAGAGAGGGTGAGTGAGAGCGAGAGAGGGGGGGTGAGAGAGGCGGCTCTAGCAACCAGTGGCCAATAGAGTCTCAGGTGGGGGGTGGCTTTTGTGCTGCCCCCCTGCAAAGTGCCGCCCTAGGCCTGGGCCTTGTTGGCCTAGGCCAAAATACAGCACTGCATGGAACTACAAGTAGATGTAAGCTTTAATTGAATGACATTTATGCCTCGTTTCCACTGAGCGGTACGGTACGGTTCAGTACAGTTCAGTACGGTTCGGTACCTTACACCTTGATCAGACTTGCGTTTCCACTGCCAACAGTACCTAAGCTCAACAGTACCTCAACAGTATTGCTCCACCCTGTTGGTACGGTACTAATGTGCTTGGTACCCCAACGAAAGGGTACCAAAAAAGTGGTACGGTTCGGAATTTGGGTACCATTTACAACTTTTGACAATGGAAACAGCAAAAATTGCGTACCGTACTGAACCGAACCATACCACTCAGTGGAAACGAGGCATTAGCTTGCTAAAGCAGTGTGTATCACAAAAAATGGAAATTCTGTTTTTTCCATTTTTTCTTTTTTAATCTTTTATAGCATCCCATTGCTGATGATCTTCTGCAGCTTCTTTGCAGTCCATGTGCGTCTACATGCATACAATCTAGTGAAGGCTACATGTCTTCCCTCATGGAGGATTTTCTGATGGTAACAACAATGTATTTGTAAAGCCCAGTGCTTCACCATGTATGCATTAGCCTGGGTTCACACTGGGGCAACTGGTCAGGCAACTTAGCGCCTGACAAGTTGTGCTCCATTCAGTGCAATGAAACCATTCTAATCAGAGCGACTCAAGTCGCTCCGACTTAGAAAAAGGTTCCTGCACTACTTTGGGGGCAACTTGCATTGACTTCTATTAGAGAAGTCGTATGCAAGCCCCGCTGAAGTCGCGCTGCATGGGGCGGCTTCAGAGTCGGGCGACTTTGAAGCCACCCTAGTGTGAACCCAGGCTTAGTGTGTTACAGTACTGTTTATATTGAATAATACTTAAACACACTAAACAACTGATGCACATTGTAATGCATCATGTGATGCCTTCCCCATAAAAAAAGGGTCAGATGCATTTTTTATAAACCGTGCCCCTTTATGCCCAGTGTTCACCTAATGTAGCCATGTCCTTCTTCTATCCATGTCTTCACTATGTCAAGGTGTCCTTCTGTCTCATGTCAAAAAGTTGAGAGATATAGATACACCAATCAGCCATAACATTATGACCACTGACAGGTAATGTGAATCTTGTTACAGTGGCACCTGAAAGTGGGTGAGAAATATTAGGTAGCAAGTGAACAGATTGTCCCTGAAGTTAATATGTTGAAAGCAGAAAAAAATGGACAAGAGTAGGGGTTTGATCAACTTTGAAAATGGCCAAATTGTATTGGCTAGACGACTGGGTAAGAGCAACTCCACAACTGCGGTTCATCTGGGATGTTCCTGGTCTGCAGTGGTCAGGACTAGTGATCGACCGATATCATTTTTTTATTGCCGATATCGATATTTTGGTCATCGCATATCGGTATCTGCTGATATTTTTGGACATTACATTTTTTTTTTATTTTTCTTACATAGGTACTCTTGAGGAGGGATATGGGGGTCTAAAAGACCCCAAACCCCTCCTCTACACTTAAAAGCATTCAAAACGCTAAGTTTGGCTGTTTTGAATGCTGTCATTTTTTTTAATCTGGCGCCTGAGTCCCCGGAAGTGATGTCATGACATCACTTCAGGGTTTTTACATGGAGACCCGATCAGAGCCGAGTGCGGCTTTGATCGGGTCTTCAGCTGCGATCAGGTAGGATGCCAGAGTCTCTCAGTGGGACGGGAGACCCGAGCGAGCCGCGGAAAGCGGCGGGAGGGGGGCATCCCCTCCCGCTCCTTGTAATGACAGCCGAGCGGCTTCTCATCCCTGTCGGTTGTCATTACAAGACAGCCGACTGTTGGCTATGGATGCCGGTACCGGGGTGAGGCCTCTAACAGCAGGCATCACTCCGGTACAGCACTTTCCTGAAATATCGGCAATATCGGTAACCTCAGGGGCCGATTCCGATATATCGGGAAAAGTGCAGATCGGCCATCGATATATCGGATTTGTCGATAATCGGTCGATCCCTAGTCAGGGCCTACCAAACGGATTCCAGGAAACAAAACAGTGAACCAATGAAAATGTGTTAGGGCAGCCAAGGCTCACTGATGCAGGTCGGGAGTGAAAGGTGGCATTTACCTTTGGCAGACATACCCATCACCCCCTATCCTCTGACACCAGCCGAAATCCACAAAATCTGGTTTCTATTCCTCTTCTGCCTCGAGCCAACCTCCCCTTCTCCTGCGCCCTCTGGAATGCCCGCTCTGTTTGCAACAAACTCACCTCTGTCCATGACCTATTTATCACAAACTCCTTCAACCTGCTTGCAATTACTGAGACCTGGCTTCAAGACTCTGACTCTCCTTCTCCTGCTGCCCTCTCCCATGGTGGCCTCCTGTGGACTCACTCTCCCAGGCCTAGTGGACGGAAAGGAGGTGGGGTTGGAATTCTGCTTTCCCCTCAAAGCACTTTTCAGGTTCTTCATCCACCGCCTTCTCTGTCTCTCTCCTCATTTGAAGCTCACTGTATTCGTCTATTTTCTCCAGTTTCGTTGAGAATTGCTGTGATCTATCGGCCTCCTGGACCGGTATCAGGCTTCCTTGATGACTTCTCTGCCTGGCTACCCTACTTTCTCTCTTCTGAAATTCCCACAATCATTCTTGGAGACTTCAACATCCCTGTTAATCTTAACACTCCTGCTACTTCTAAACTTTTGAGCTTAAAGCGGAGTTCCGGGCACAAAAAAGATTTTTTTTTTTTGTGCCCCTCCGCTAGGTATGCCGCACCTGAAAAGGAATTGGATAGTTATTTTTTTTTTTTTTGTTTACTCACCTTTTTATTGACGATCGTAAATACTCACCTATGACAGCTTCCTCCTCCAGCGCCGAGGCTCACCCCGTCACTTCCTGCCTCGCAATGATTCCTGGGAGCTAAACGTCATAGCTCCCAGGAATCAATGCGCCGCACCGGCCCCGCTCGTCATTTCCGGGCGACGCCGCATTCCCCTGCTAAACAGCTTCTGGGCATGCCCAGAAGCTGTTTAGGAATGCGGCGCCGCATCGGAAGTGACGAGAGGGGCCGGAGCAGTGCATTCTGGGACACGAAGACGCGGAAGAAGACGGAGAAGAGGACCGCGCCGGCTTCAGCTGCCCACAACCGAGATGGAAACGCTGTGGAAGAAAATTTCTAAGTAAGTATTTCTTCATGCAGGTAAGTGCGAACCGGGACAGATCAGAGGCTAGCCATTGTGGAATGTGCTAGCCCTGACTGTCCCGGGGGTATGTTCAAGAAAAAAACGTTTCTCTGCCCGGAACTCCGCTTTAACCTCCTCTTTTGACCTAAAACAATGGACACATGCTTCTACTCACTCTAATGGCAACAGCCTTGACCTCATGTTCTCCTACCTATGCACCCCTCACAACCTCTCCAACATTCCATTCCCTCTCTCTGATCACCACCTCATTAGTTTCAGTCTCTCCTTGTCCTCCTCCTTACCTTCCAACTACCGAACAATTACCGGTAGAAACCTTCGCCATCTGAACCCTTCACTTCTTTTTTCTGCTACAGATGGTCTCTTCAACACAATCTCATCCCTCTCCTGCCCCAACATGGCCACTTCTGTCTACAACAGTTCACTGTCATCTACCCTGGATGCTTTGGCCCCCCTCACTACACACAGAATCAGGCCCCGACCGCTTCAACCCTGGCAGACAGACAATACCAGAAGCCTCAAAAAACGTAGTCGTGCTCTTGAGCGTCTTTGGCGTAAGACTAAGTCACAGCAAGATTTCAGTCAATATAAATCTGCCCTCCAAAAATACAGTTCCTGCCTACACACTGCCAAACAGACCTACTTTATCACTCTCATTAACACCCTCTCACACAGTCCCCGTCAACTCTTTTCTACCTTCAACGCTCTACTTCGTCCTCCATTGCCTCCACCCACTAACTTACTCACTGCCCAAGAGATTGCCAATCACTTCAAAAATAAGATCGATACAATTCGTGAAGAGATTTTTACACTAAAGATATCTCCCTCACCTTACACACCTTGTCCTCCTGCACAATCAATACTTCCCTTGTTTAACCCAACTACTGTAGAGGAAGTTACTAAAATTTTTTCTAATGCCCACCTAACTTCCTGCCCCCTGGACCCTGTTCCTTCTCAAATATTACGGTCACCCTCTGACTCTATCCTACACTCTTTAACTCATATCTTCAACCTCTCCCTCTCCACTGGGATCTTCCCCAGCTCTCTAAAACATGCGCTAGTAACTCCCATACCAAAGAAAGCCTCGCTAGACCCCTCCAATCTTAATAACTTAAGACCCATCTCCTTACTCCCTTTTGCTTCCAAGCTCCTTGAACGTTTAGTCTACAACCGCCTGAGCAAGCACCTCATTGAGAATAACCTCCTTGATCCCCTTCAGTCTGGATTTCGCCGGCAACACTCCACAGAAACTTCTCTCCTAAAACTTACAAATGACTTACTAACAGCAAAAACCAATGGTCACTACTCGATACTCTTACTCTTGGACCTCTCGGCTGCCTTTGATACTGTTGACCACCCCCTCCTTCTCAAAAAACTCAGTTTGCTCGGTCTCCGTGACTGTGCTCTCCACTGGTTCGAATCTTACCTATCTCACCGCACCTTCAGTGTCACTTACAATTCCACTTACTCCTCTGCAACTCCTCTTACTGTTGGGGTCCCCCAAGGTTCTGTCCTTGGACCACTACTATTCTCAATCTATACCTCCTCCCTGGGTCAGCTAATAGCCTCCCATGGCTTCCACTACCATATCTATGCTGATGACACCCAAATCTACCTCTCTACCCCTCAGCTCACCCCATCAGTCTCCTCCCGCATCACTGATCTACTAACAGACATATCAGCCTGGATGTCTCACCACTTCCTCAAACTGAATCTATCTAAAACCGAGCTCATAATATTTCCTCCTCTACGTGCCTCTTCCCCAGAATTCTCTGTCAAGATCAATGGAATAACTATTAGTCCTTCCACACATGCCAGGGTGCTAGGGGTAACCCTGGACTCTGCACTGTCCTTTCAGGCTCACATCCAATCCCTGTCCAAATCATGCCGCCTTAACCTCCGCAACATCGCTAGAATACGGCCCTTTTTAACCAATGACACCACCAAGCTCTTAATTCACGCCCTGTTTATCTCTCGCCTCGACTATTGCAACTCCCTCCTCATTGGATTACCCTTACATAGATTATCCCCCCTTCAATCCATAATGAATGCAGCTGCAAGACTTATCCACCTTACCAACCGTTCAGTGTCCTCCAACCCTCTCTGCCAATCCCTTCATTGGCTTCCACTCACCCAACGAATAAAATTCAAAGTGCTAACAACAGTTTACAAAGCCATCCACAACTCTGCCCCCAGCTACATCACTAACCTGATCTCAAAATATCAACCTAGCCGCTCTCTTCGGTCCTCCCAAGACCTCCTGCTCTCTAGCTCCCTTGTCACCTCTTCCCATGCTCGCCTCCAGGATTTCTCCAGAGCTTCTCCCATTCTTTGGAACTCTCTACCCCAATCTGTCCGACTGTCCCCTAATCTATCCATCTTTAGACGATCCCTGAAAACCCTTCTCTTTAAAGAAGCCTACCCGGCTACTAACTAATAACGCTGTTTCTCTTGCTCCATCAGCTCATCCCCCACAGCTATTGCCTTTTGTATCAATTGACCCTCCCTTTTAGATTGTAAGCTCTAACGAGCAGGGCCCTCTGATTCCTTTTGTTCCAAATTGTAGTGTAACTGTAATGTCTGCCCTCATTTTGTTAAGCGCTGCGCAAACTGTTGGCGCTATATAAATCCTGTATAATAATAATAATAATAATAATGTAATTCCAACTGAAGAGCTGCTGTAGTTGAAGGTAATGCTGGTTCCAGTAGAAAGGCGTCTGCACACACAGCGCACTGCAGTTTATTGTATATGTGGTTGCGTAGTCACAGACTGATTAGCGTGCCGATGCTGACCCATGTCCACAGCCAAAAGTACCTGTAATGGGCACGTAAGCATCAGAACTCGACCACGGGGCATGGAAAGAAGGCAACTATCAACACTAGCTTATAACTACCAACAGTACAAATATTAAATCATTTCAAATTCAGTGATGAATCAAAGCATATAAAAGTGAATGAAATATATGCTGTGATAAATCAAAGGTAGGTAACAATAAACTGAAAGTCCATAATAGTAAACTAAAAATCTTTGTTGTACAATCCAACAAATTCCTCCACCATGTACTCAGTGCTTATCTCAGAAAGGCTCACTGGATATATTTGCCCTCTGGTGAGCCTTTTTGAGGTGGTATGAGGAAACCATTCATGAGAAAAACAATTCTTCAATACTTTGAGTCACTAACTCAGAACAAATATGCAGATAAGAAATTGTGACTACTTTACCTTTCCTGATCGGCATACTTGTTCCAGGTAAGTGACTTAAGAAAACATTGAACTAGATGGTCAATATAAACGCCAGAAAACTACCATTTTCAGAAGTAGGTCAGCAATGGAATAATTTATTTAGGGAAGATTTACTTTAACCACTTAAGCCCCGGAAGATTTTACCCCCTTCCTGACCAGGGTTTTTTTTGCGTTTTTTTACTGCATGACTTTAACGGACAATTGCGCGGTCGTGCGATGCTGTACCTAAACGAATTTGACGTCCTTTTTTTCCCACAAACAGAGCTTTCTTTTGGTGGTATTTGATCACCTGTGCGATTTTTTGATCATGCGCTATAAACAAAAAAGTGCGTCAATTTTGCAAAAATAACAATATTTTTCAATTTTTTTATATGAAATTCCCAAAAAAATGTAAAGATCAAAATTTTTTAACATTTTCGGCCAATTTGTTTTATGCTACATATGTTTTGTAAAAAAAAAAAAATCGCAAAAAGCATATTTTGATTGGTTTGCGCAAAAGTTATTGCGTTTACTAACAAAGGGAAAGATTTTTGTCATTCTTGGTGTTTTTTTTTTTAACGAGTAATGGCGGCGTTCTGCGATTTTTTTTGCGGGACTGCGACATTGCGGCGGACAGATCGGACCCTTGACCGACATTTTTGACACTTTTGGGGCTACCAGTGACATTACTGCAGTAATCAGTGCTATACATATGCACTGTTACTGTAAAAATGACACTGGCAGGGAAGGGGTTAACTGTATTGGAGAGGAAGGGGTTAAGTGTGTCCTAGGGGCGTGTTTCTAACTGTGATTGGACATGGCTACTAGTGTAAAAACAGAGCTCAACGGTCCTACATAGTACAACCGTCTGATCTCCATTTTTACACAGGGGAGAATGACAGGCGGCTTGTTTACATTAGCCGCCTGCCTTTCTCCCTTCCCGGCGCACGATCGCGAGTGACCGGCGGACATCGGGTCCGCCGGTCACACACACTGACTTGTTAGGGAACGAGCCAGGGCAGACTCGCAAGCTAGTGACAGGCTAGTGACGTACCGGTATGTCACTTTGACTGGCCGGGGCTGACCGCCGCAGAATATGTACTTGCGGCGGTCGGCAAGTGGTTAAACAGCCCTGTCCATAGTAGGAGCTCACAATCGAATGCCCCTTTGACAGCATTACACACAAACAGCAGAGCTGATTTTTTTTTAGTTTTTTTTTTTATTTGGCATGAAAGCCAAAATAACCTGCTGGCGTGCCTATGGCAGAAAACCCATAGAGACAGAAGGAGAATGTACAAAGGCCTGCTATTGTTCTTAATGGGAACTGAGCCCAAGACATGAGAGCTGCAAGGCAAGAGTGCAACCATCGTGCAGGCCGGCACGATTAGGACAACCGGAAAAGTCACACACTCACAGAAAATCAATTATCAATCAAGGGAGATCAGAGCAGATCAACTCCAATCTGTTTTTGTGTGAAGTGAACATCATGTAACGAGAGCAGCAATAAATAGGAGAAAAGGCAAGCTGCTTCCTGCCTTGTTTTCATCTTTTTGGAGATGAGATTTGAGAATGATTTCCTTTCTTTGCAGGGCGAACTCTCCTATTACCAGCCCTGTCTCCTAGGGATTGGATGTAAATATTACTGGAAATAACATCAAAGCTGAGTGCGCTGTGTACACTCTTCTGTTTGGCGCGAGGATTTGCTGCTCTGCAGCTGTCTTACCGGTGCCATTCAGACATGGAACTTGTGTTTGAAATGTATCTATGATTAAAGATGGAATGCTCAGCCACTGTCTCCTTCCAGCTTTTGTTAAAAGGGGGGTGGGTAGGACAACAGGAGGAAGGAATGTCTTTTTTTAAACACTATTGTCAGGTGGAAGACTTTACCCATTCATTGCCTGGATTAGGCCCCGGGGCATGTGTGATGGAGATGAAATATGATTTGCTCCTGCCCTTGTTCTGCTGAGCATTTGGAAAGCTCAGGCTTATTCAATAAAAAAAAAGTTATTTTTTCAGAGCAGTTTAGCCTCTTGAATCATCAAAACACTTGGGTCTCATCTGCTTTACATTGATGCCTTGCTAGACATCTCTCGAGTGTTGGAGTGCCAGTTCACACTATAGCGTGTGCAGCGATCGCATGTAATATCGGAGCGCACTGCTCCTTCATTACATGCGATCGGATGTGCAGTACGAATTCAGCCATACACTTTGTATGGCTAAATTCGCACTGCACCCGCACAAAAGTCGCACATGAGGCATTTTTTCAGCCGCATCAGGATCATTTCATTTTACATTTCATTGACACCCCCTGCGTATCGCATATGGCAGTGTGAACTGCCAGATGTGCGTTTGCGATTCGGGAACAGGCTGCGAATTCGCAGCCTTCCCGCATCGCACAAGTGTGACCCGGCACAGATACTCTTATTTTACTACAATACAATAGGGGATCCTGTGAGCAACTATGCCTAAAAGACTGCAGCTTGCACTAATCACTCCCTAATCACGTGTAAAAAAACGAAATATAATCTAAAAAGTGCTGCGCAGTGTGCTAAAAGGAGTGCATGAAATTGTGAACTAAGTGAGATATATAAATATTATATAAATAAAATAATTAATAAATCATAGATGGGACAAAAATATGTCAAACAATGCAAATTTGTGAGAAAAGTGCTTAATCGCTAAAGCATAGATGAAAAAAATTGTGAAGGGTTCCTTCTGAAAATTGTGAAATATATAGATAAATACATGAATAAATAAACGTAATTAATAAAACATAGATGGGACAATAGTAAATCAAACAATGCAACTTCATGCGATTAGGTGTTTAATCACTGAAGCATATGTAGCACCCTCCCAGGTAGGTGCTAGGCAAAGCATATGTGGGACCCTGTTCTGCTTATCAGGAGAGTCTGATCTGTTAGTTAGCCTGTCACATGCTTCCAGGTGTGACCTGTTGAGTCTGGGGAGTCTCCCCACTGTATCCAATGAGGTACCTTGTTGGACAGTGGAGGAAACTTAGCCAATAGCACACCAGGGTTTGTGACTGTCCCAGTGGGTGGGCATTGCTGCAATGTATCCTGGGATTGGAAATAAATCCGCAGGGGGCATGTGACAGGGTGTCTTTTGGGGGAGCAAAGTCCCATGAGGAGATGGACGCTGTCTCTCCTCCTGCTGATATGAGGAAGGTGATCCAGGCAGTCGACCTAGGGACCAGGGATTGAGCTGAGCTAAAAGGATCCAGTGTGCTGACCAAGTGGACCTGCTGGGCAGAAGACTTCTGGAAAAACAGTATCCTGAGTACTTAAAGCGGAGTTCCACTCATTTTAGTAACTTTAGATGTATGTAATCCCCTTTAAAACTACTTTTACCAATGGAAACTTTTTTTTTTTGCTAGGAAATACCTTATTTTCTTATTTATTCATCCTCTCCTCACTTCCGGGTCCGGTCGCCGATCGGCGATTACGTCATTCGGCGATTCGCAGGGGGTGCTGGGATGTATCTCATGGGATGAAATCTCGCATTATTACACAGGTGTCCTGAGCTGTACTGTATGTATTGGATTGAGGCCGTGCTCTGCCCTGCCTCCGCACCGCCTCCGCCTCCTCTCAGTGGGCGAGGACTGAAAGCATTATTTCTCTTACGTCCTCCGACAGTCGCTGCCCACTTCATATTCGTCACCATTGGGTTATGACTTCCGCTTCGTAGGAGTAGCTAGGCAACAGAATATGTTAGTACAAAGACTTTTAACATATCCGCACCCCCAGGGGGTGGTCCCCTAAGTACATAACCCTCCACTTCCTGTATCCAACTCAGTTTCAATGTCTAGCTTGTCAGGAGTGGCTGGATGTTTCTGTGCTGGGGCACTTGTCTCAGTTTTCTTTCCTTTCTTTGGATTTTATTTGAGTTTTTTCTCTCTTTCTTGGTAGCTGTTATTTTACCAGCGTTAGTTAGTCCTTCGGAAGAAGAGGATCGTGCGGGCTGCGTCTCGGGCTGACCCCCCTGGTCGCAGGTTGTGGGTCAGTGGTTTCTCAGCCCGCCATCGAGCGTTCAGTCAGGTACCGCTCCTGAGTTTTCTGAACGACCCATCCCTGTTCCGTGCAGGGATGCTAGGTGAGGTGGCTACCTCACTGGACGCTGTGCGGTTTCTCAACCCACCTTCTGATGGGTCCTAGATGCGACTCTCCCTTCCTCATGTACAGCGGTTTGTTCGCCTGTGCGGGTCCCCCACGCCATGTAAGAGGTAAGTGTATTTATGTGGGGACCTGTCTGTCTGGGGGGTGTCAGTCTGGGACTGTGTTACCTTGCCCTGTGTTCACACTGTTACTGTTGCCCTATCTCTCATATTGCATGCTGTGGGCTGCAGGAGGGGGGGCTGGCTGCACTCTGTGTCAGTTTCTGTCTGTGTGAACGGCTGTGTGCTGTGGGGCTTGATGCTTTCATGCTTGGGGCACATTACAGCGCCGCTGCGGCGGTTTACCATGTCCCTTTTTTGGGCAAATGGTGTTTTTTATTTCACCCTCATGGGGTGTGGGAGCTTCGGTTTCGGCGCCAAACGGCGCCATTTTGGCTGCGATCGCTCCGGCCGCATGTTTTACATGCATGGCGGCCATTTTCTTGTAGCCTCCATAAGCTTTAATAGAGCGCCCTGTATGCCAGCATTTCCTTTCATCAGAAGCACCGCAGGCAGCAGCAGCAGCACCGATCTCTCCAGGTTCATTTCCCTCTATTCCCTGTATCCTGCCTTGGTATACTTGTCCCTGTGGGGGTCCTTTGTGTGGGGTGTTTTGTGTGAGTGGGCTACGATCGCAGCGCTCTTTTAAAGGGGCGGTCACCCATTTATTTTTGCTACTACAGGGGCATGGATTCTCAGGAACACAAATTTCCTACCACTTTAGTGGGGAGCCAGGGGACTGTGGTTTCCCCCTCCGGGGGGGATTTGGCTGCGATTGTGGCTAGCCTTGCGACTCAGGTGCAAATGCTGGTGGCTGCTCAATCCTTTAAAAGGCCCAGAGTTTCAATTTCCTCTGATTCAGAGGGTGATGGTGATGGGGCTGCTGTGGCTGGGGTCTCCTTATCGGGGTCCCGTTCCTCCCTGGACCTTGTGGGGTCAGAGGTGGAGGCTGAGGTAGAGGGGGTTGATGATTCTCCCCCTGGCTCGTCTGAAGAGCTTGCAATCATGGATGCTCTTGTTGCTTCTATCAAGCACACGCTGCGTTTAGAGGAGGAAACATGTCCTCCAGCTGCCTTGGCAGCTTATGGGACGCAGAAAAGGCGCAAAGCATCGCAGATGTTTCCATGCACTGATGATTTTCAACGCGCTGTGAAAGAACAATGGCGTAATATACGCAAGCCTTTTGCTGTACCAAGTAGGTTTAAGCTGCGCTATCCTTTTACGCCCGCTACTGATGAGCGTTGGTGTGTCCCACCTCCGGTGGACCATGCGATAGCGGTTTTGAACAAATCCACTGCGATTCCTGCTGAAGACACCCCGGTGTTCCGGGATGCCACGGACAAGAGGATGGAGTCCCTTGCCCGTCATACCTATTCTATTATGGGTTCTATGTTGAAGGCCTTATTTGCCTCACTTATGGCGGCCCAGGCGGTCGCGAGCTGGACGCAGGTGCTTCGGCGTGTCCTGGTGGCTGATTCTGCCCCACAAGCGACTTTGGATATGGTGGATCAAATCCACCAGGGTGTCATGTATTTGTGTGATGCGGACCTGGATATGGTTCCGTTGGCTGCACGTGTACACAGTGTGGCGATGTTATCTCGCCGCCTGGTTTGGTTGAAGTGTTGGTCTGTGGATCAATCTTCACGTAAAACTTTAGCCAATCTGCCTTTTGATGGTTCTCGCCTTTTTGGCGAATCCCTGGATACCCTAATTAAAGGGATCACGGGTGGTAAGAGCACGCTCTTGCCTCAATCCCACAAGCCTAAGACGGCTCCTGGTAAGAGGAATGCTTCTTTTCGGCCCCCTCAGGGGTCCTTTCGTGCCTTTCGGTCACACTATAGGGGCAAGCCGTCCAAGGGTCAAGGCTCCCACAAGAAGCCATGGGCAGGTAAGCAAAAGTCTGGCCAATCCGGGTCTGCGGCCCACAACAGTGCGGCCTGAAGGGGCGCCCTCACCCGAATCAGGGGTGGGGGGACGCTTGCTCGGTTTCTCTCAGCCATGGCTGGCCCGAATTCGGGACAGGTGGGTTCAGGAAATCATTCGATCTGGTTACAAGATCGAGTTTCTCTCTCGGCCGGAGAGCAGGTTCTTTCCCTCAAATCTTCTGTTATCCCCGGAGCGTTTGCGGGACCTGCATCTAGCGGTGCAGGACCTGAGGGCCCAGGGAGTGGTGGTCCTGGTGCCTCATCGGGACAGATTTCGAGGGTTCTATTCCAATCTGTTTACCGTGCCCAGGAAGGAGGGCAAGGTACGTCAGATTCTGGACTTGAAGGCGCTGAACCGCTTTGTGCGGGTGCGCAAGTTCCGCATGGAATCCCTGCGGTCGGTGGTGGCTGCCCTGGTTCCGGGGGAGTTCATGGCTTCCATCGACTTGAAGGATGCGTATCTTCACATCCCGATTTTCGAGGGTCACCAGAGGTACCTTCGATTCGCCATAGCGGAGGACCATTACCAATTTGTGGCGTTGCCGTTTGGTCTCGCCTCGGCTCCGAGGGTGTTCACCAAGGTGCTGGCACCGGTTCTGGCCTTGTTGAGAGCCCAGGGCATTTCGGTTCTGGGGTATCTGGACGATATTCTGGTTCGGTCGGCGACCAACCAGGGTCTGGAGAAGGATCTGTCCGTCACGTTGCAGACTCTGCAGGAGTTTGGTTGGACGATCCAATTTTCGGTTCGTATTCCTTACCTGGGTATGATTCTGGACTCCGTCCAGGCGAAGGTCTTCCTGCCGGAAGAAAAACTCACGACTCTTCAGGAGGCAGTCAGGTCCCTCAGGGACGTTCCGTCCTCGTCCATTCGGACGTGCATGCGGTGTCTGGGATTGATGGTCTCGGCTTTCGAGGCGATTCCCTTCGCCCAGTTTCACACACGGGATCTCCAAGCGGAGGTATTGTCCAAGTGGGACGGGCGTCCGCAGTCTCTGGATCTCCAGATGGCATTGAGTTCTCAGACCAGAAGGGGTCTTCTGTGGTGGCTTCAATCCCCCTCAGTATCGGGGGGCAAGTCTTTTCGTCCCCTTTCATGGACGGTGATCACCACGGACGCCAGCCTGTCGGGCTGGGGTGGTGTTCTGGGCGTTCTGTCCGCCCAGGGTGTTTGGTCGACGGAGGAATCCTCCCTTCCGATCAACATTCTGGAACAGCGAGCGATACTCCTCTGTCTCCGTCGCTGGACGGACAGTCTTCACGGCTGTCCGGTTCGGGTGCAGACGGACAATGCCACGGCGGTGGCTTACATCAATCACCAAGGGGGCACCAGGAGTGCCCGGGCGGCTCAAGAAGTGGCCGCAATTCTGGCTTGGGCCGAGGCGCATGTCCCGGCGATATCGGCAGTTCACATTCCGGGGGTGGAAAATTGGCAGGCGGATTATCTGAGCCGCCAGACCCTGGACCAGGGGGAATGGTCCCTTCACCCGGAGGTCTTCCAGATGTGCGCGAGGTGGGGTCTTCCGGAGGTAGACCTGTTCGCGTCTCGTCTGAACAACAAAGTACCACGGTTCGTGGCAAGGACGCGCGATCCTCGGGCAGACGCGTCGGACGCGTTGGTTGCCCCGTGGCATCAGTACCAACTGATGTATGCGTTTCCACCGATTCAATTGCTGTCCAGGTTTCTTCGCAGGTTACACGCGGAACCGACCACGGTGATTCTTGTAGCACCGGACTGGCCTCGCCGGTCCTGGTACGCAGACCTCGTAAATCTGGCAATCGACGCCCCGTGGCGTCTACCTCTTCGAGAAGATCTTCTGTCGCAAGGACCGATCTTCCATCCTGGTTTACAGTCGCTGGCTTTGACGGCCTGGCTGTTGAAACCGAGGTCCTGAAGAACAGGGGTCTTTCCCCTGCGGTCATTCACACCTTAATTAATGCAAGGAAGTCTTCCTCAGGGAAGGTCTATTACCGTACTTGGAAGGCATATTTTGCCTGGTGCGAATCCAGGGGTTTCTCTCCTGACACTTATTCGGTGTCTAGGGTGTTGTCCTTCCTTCAGGCGGGTGTTGACCAGCGTCTGGCGCTGGCTACGATCAAGGGTCAGGTGTCTGCCTTGGCCGTTCTTTTTCAACGTCCTGTGGCATCTAACGCCTTGGTTAGCACTTTTGTGCAGGGGGTACGTCATCTGATCCCTCCTAGGAGGGACCCTCTACCCCCTTGGGACTTGAATCTAGTTCTATCAGTATTGCAGCGTGCTCCTTTTGAAAGGATCAGGGAGATTTCGCTGCCTTTGTTGTCCAAGAAGGTCGCCTTTTTGGTGGCTATCACCTCGGCTCGTCGAGTGTCAGAGCTGGCAGCTTTGTCCTGCAAGTCTCCATATCTGGTCGTGCATTTGGACAAGGTGGTCTTGCGGCCTAACCCTTCTTTTCTTCCAAAAAGGGTTTCGGACTTTCATCTCAATGAGGACATTGTCCTACCTTCGCTCTGCTCGAAGCCGAAGCATCCGACGGAGGTGCTGCTTCACTCCTTGGATGTTGTCCGGGCGATTAGAGTCTGCCTCAAATCGACTGCGTCTTTTCGCAAGTCGGATGCCTTGTTTGTTCTTCCGGAAGGTCCTCGGAAGGGCATGGCGGCGTCGGCTTCTACCATCGCCAAATGGATCAGACAGACCATTGAACAGGCCTATGCTTTGAAGGGGAAAGTTCCCCCTGTACCTGTGAAGGCGCACTCTACCAGATCTCTGAGTACGTCTTGGGCCTGTCGTCATGGGGCCTCTGTGGCCCAGGTGTGTAAGGCGGCGACTTGGTCGACCGTACACACTTTCACAAAATTCTACAGAGTAGATGTTCAGGCATCGGCTGATGCTTCCTTTGGCCGCAAGGTTCTTAGTGCGGCAGTTCCCTAGAGCCCTTGTTATGGGTTCTTTGGCTGTTTGGGATATTTGTTTTTTCCCTGGGTTTCTTGCTCCTGTTGAGCGAGTATTTTTTTCTCATGCCCAACTGGTTTCCTTCCTTTGGTAAGGTTCCTTTCTCTGATGGGGAGACGGCGTTGCCTTGGGCGCGGCTGCGTTCTTCCCACCCCTCATGTTTACACTGCTTTGGGACGTCCCAATGGTGACGAATATAAGGTGGGCGGCGACTGTCGGAGGACGTAAGAGAAAACGGAATTTTTGTAAAATCTTACCTGTAAAATTCCTTTCTCTGAGTCCTCCGACAGTCGCCGCCCCCGCCCCTCTTTTGGGGTTTTTGATGTACTCTCTACTGCTATTCCACTGAAACTGAGTTGGATACAGGAAGTGGAGGGTTATGTACTGAGGGGACCACCCCCTGGGGGTGGGGATATGTTAAAAGTCTTTGTACTAACATATTCTGTTGCCTAGCTACTCCTACAAAGCGGAAGTCATAACCCAATGGTGACGAATATGAAGTGGGCGGCGACTGTCGGAGGACTCAGAGAAAGGAATTTTACAGGTAAGATTTTACAAAAATTCCGTTATCCTCACTGAGCTCACTGAGAGTAGGCGGGGCGGAGGCGGGGCAGAGCACGGCCTCAATCCAATGCATACAGTACAGCTCAGGACTCCTGTGTAATAATGTGAGATTTCATCCCATAAGATACATCCCAGCACCCCCTGCGAATCGCCGAATGACGTAATCGCCGATCGGCGTCTGGACCCGGAAGTGAGGAGAGGATGAATAAAGAAGAAAATAAGGTATTTCCTAGCAAAAAAAAAAAAGTTTCCATTGGTAAAAGTAGTTTTAAAGGGGATTACATACATCTATGTAATCCAAGTTATCAAAAATGGGTGGAACTCCACTTTAAGGATCTGCCCAGGGGTCTGCCTAAGAGAGGGGGCCACTCCAGAGAGGTCAAAGGGATCAAGGAGCCAGTTAACCCAGAGTGATACAGTAAAGGGGGTGCCCTGAAGATTAGGGATAAAGGGGGCACCAGGAAGGTCCCTGAAGTTGTTCAGCAGTACAGTCTACCTCAAGTAATAGCTTGCCTTAGGACAGAATTACCTCAGGAAGCTTAAAGAGAACCTTTCACAGCCAAGGGCAAAGTGAAGCAGCGGCTTAGCCGTGACTAGCTCAATTACAGTGTACTCAGCATTACTCAGTGTCAACCAGCATTAACCAGCACGTATTCAAGTCGTCCCTGCCTATTGTGCATAGTTCAGTTCAGTTGGAGTATCCCAATCATCCCTTCTCCTATCCAAGTTCCAAATAAAACATAAAAACCAAAGAAACTGGACTGGGCCTTGTCTGAGGTAAAAACACTTGGAAACATGTCAGAATGTTCTACTGTTGCTAATGGTAACCCAGGGGAACCCGACACCAGCAGCTCCCTTGGGAGTAGTGTTACACATATATGGAATCAAATGTGAAGAGTCTTTTCCAAAAATGAATAATCAGACAGTGCCAATCACCAGTGATGGGTTGTGATACAAAAATGTAGCGGCTTGTCAAATGCGTCATCTCCACTCTCGTGACCCCCAAAGGGTGGGTGCTCACCTCACTGAATGTGACCTTGCAAATAGGCTGATAACCTTCCAAACATGCAGATATACCCTCACAGGGTTGTGATGTACAATCTTCTTTGTTCCTTGTTTAAACCAGACTCCCAATATTTAGGTGTTTAACGTCAGCTGTTCTCTCATGTAGAAGAAAAAACAGACATCCATAGTGCAAATAACATCTGATGTAAACGAATCTATTAAAATGATGAATTCCACTCATATGCTATGGGTGCTAGAGTGCACCACTCTATTCATGCAGAGTAGTTCAAATGGCATGGGGTGACGGATGGCCGAGCATGCACCTGTTTCTGTACGATCCGATGCAGCATTTGGTTGGCCTCCGATCACCAACAATCGCCTGGCCCCTCCCCTATTAAATTAAATAAATTAAGTTTATTTATTCATTTATTTATCTATATATTTCACTTAGTTCACAATTTTTGGAAGGAACCCTTCACAATTGTTTTCATCTATGCTTTAGCGATTAAGCACTTATCGCACTAATTTGCATTGTTTGACATATTTTTGTCCCATCTATGATTTATTCATTATTTTATTTATATAATATTTATGTATTTCACTTAGTTCACAAATTCATGTACACTTTTTTGCACACTGCATAGCACTTTTTAGATTATATTTAATTTTATTTTACAACCTGGCAAACCATACTCGGTACGTTAGGTGTCACTGAAATAATCTTGATTTAATTAGTATTATACAGTACATTAAAACATTATAACCACAACAAAGGCTACATTCTAATCCAGAAGACAGAAATTGAGCCTTCGTGCAATGTATTGAAAGACCATACCAAAAATATAAAAATAACAAAAAAGCGTGTACACACCCAGAGGCTACCTCCACCTATGTTTATTGAAAATAATTCAAAGATAACAGCATCACATGTGCCAAATACCTCCCTCCCCACATATACCCACAGGACACCCCTCCCCCCCCCCCCCCTCCACTCATAACCCACCCACGCCTCAAACCTCAAACCCTCAAGACCAACAAATTCTTTAGTGTATTGAAACATTTTAATATGTTTAAAGTGGTTGTGAACCTCTGAAATGAAAAACTAACAAGGCACATCCTTCTATAGTGTGTACTTGCCTCAATTTAAGCTGGCCATGGATTGCATTTTGCCCATTTCCTGCTTAATCAGATGAAATTTGATCTGGGGTTGGCCCTACTGACACCAATTGGCTGTGATTTCTATCTGCTGCCTCATTCTTCTGCTATCTGCATGAGTCACTTCTGACATTCTATGCCGACACCAGACAATCTTGGGAGATAGCCCCATCCCCCTTTAACACAAAGCAGATGATTGAAAGCCTCAGTTGTGCATATTTCCTTATGAGACTGTATTAGAAAGGCGTGTCCATTCTGGCCACTCAGGTCTTAGATTACACTGAGCTCCTTGCTGTATGCTGTGTGCCATCAGATCTCTGCTCCTCCCTCCATACAGTGACTACAGCTAACCAGCTGCCTTTTGCTGAAAACTTTTTTCCCTGTTTTTTGATTGATAGATCAAAGTTTATTGAGCCAATTGGTGTCGGTAGGGCCACCCCCAGATCAAATTTCGTCTGATTCAGCAGGAAATGGGCAAAATGCAATCCATTTATGGCCAGCTTAACGCCCCCTATCTGACTAGACAGCAATTGCCAGGCATTCAGGAGGTGATCCTGATGACTCCTGAGTTTTTTTTTTTGTTTTTTTTTTGAAGGGGGGGGGTTTGTCAAGCTGAATTAAAATTACCACAGCTGCAAAAGCTTAATGGCATATACGATTATACTGCCCTGTTGAACTGCAATGGGAGAATCTGGGTGGGTGGGGGAACTGGGACTTAACTATCTGTTTTTACCGTTCCCTTTATATATGAAAGGAGCCAAAGGATACACTCTCTGCCACATGCCCAATTTTACGAACAATGCAGACTTAATACCCAAAAATGATGAATAATCCCACAAGTGTTTTTTTTTTATCACTACTCTTCTGTAGGCCTGTGTCACAGTGGGGATTTTTTTGCCAGCAGGGTGTAGCAGCTAATGCATCACACTCTTTATCATTTTTGTTGCTAAGGACTCCTTCACACCTGATGCGTTGAGA
This sequence comes from Pelophylax lessonae, assembly GCF_965119305.1. NCBI lineage: Eukaryota > Metazoa > Chordata > Amphibia > Anura > Ranidae > Pelophylax > Pelophylax lessonae. The sequence goes on along the minus strand of NC_138768.1, from coordinate 211,824,522 downwards.
ACCTGGATCAACGCAGGCTCAAAGCATCAGCACAATTTTTTTTTTTTTGCCCCTGATCACACCATACAGAAGTGTTGTGTTCTGCGTAAATGCAGCATATCTTTGATTTTGAGTTGATTTTGTTAATAATGTTTTAATGTTAACATTAACAGAAAAAAAGGAGCAAACATTGTGATGCGCATTGCAGCGCAGGTGTACAAAGAACACAAGCATGTGACTGTAATACACACCATAACCTACTGTATGCCCACTGATGGGAATTGGCCCTAAGAAAGAATGAATTGCAGTCTATGAAAGGTTTATCTCACTGAGGCTCCAAGAAGTTTGAAGATCAGTCGCTGAGCAATTGATTTTTTGCACCATCAGTTTTATTGCAATGCAGCTGTTGATAACCCTAGCAATGTGTAGCTGCATAATAAGTATTGTAGTCAGCTACAGCAGCAACTCTGTATCCAGCTACAATCATCAGAGGGAATAAGCACAGAGGTTTGTAGCTGCTACAAATCTCTTCTACAAAGATGCTAGTTATAATGAGGATTAGTGCAGTATAATAATTTACTATAATGTGATAGTTTATCTGGGCTTCATTTAAGTTACTGTACAAGGTAAGTAAAGCTGACCACACATTGATCAGTTTTTAATCAGCCAGTGGACTGATCGAGGCCAGGCCACCAGGGTGGCCCAGGGTGAATCTCATGTGGGAAGGGAGGGTGATTGCCATGGCGGGGGGGGGGGTAATTACTGGAACCAATCCCCTGTATGGCTCTCTCTGCTGCAGCTGAAAGCTGGCTCCTTCTTCTTCTCTTCCTTCTGCTGGCTTTCAGCTGCTGCAGAGAGAGCCATACAGGGGATGGGTTCCAGTAATTCAGCAATTGCCCCCCCCTCCCCTGCACCTATCACCCCTCCTGTGCACCATATATTTCCCCCTACTGCCCAGGCCCCCTGCGAGCCCACCCCTGCCCCTGCCATGCTGCCAGCTTTCCTCCTTCCCACCAGCAGCTGCAAGGATACAAAAGGATCCTTCATGTTGGGGAGTGGGGGAGGGGCCCCCCTCCTTTCCTGAATTAACACAATGAGTGATCGGTACTGATCACTCACTGTGTTCATTCATAACTGAAGTATGGTAATCTGTGTTTATTTGAGGGGGAGGGGGGCTGTCAGGTTGGCTGTATGGGGCACCATGGTGTATAACAGCAGCCCTGGGTGGATGTGGGAATCCTCCCCACTGAGCTATTGTAATTTGACAGCAGGGATTTCTCTGCTGTCAAAATACACTGATTAGCACTGTAGATGATTGGCTGCATACGCTGATCAAACAAACATTTATCAGCAGTCCCATAAGAGAGGAGCTGATCATTCCCTCTTGAATGGGAACGGCCACAGATGGATTGCAATTGATCCAGTCCCTGCTGAACTGACCAAATTTTGGTCCTTCTATAGGGAGCTTAAGATAGTCCTAGTAATATATATAGAAAAATAGTTACTGCAGAAAAAAAAATGTAGTTTATAACTTTTTTCTTTTTTTCTGAATATAGATCTAAGTTTATCCAAAGCATGTATGGATTCCATTCACTGTTGGCTGACTCTGCTGGAAGTCTATTCCAAACATCAACAACTCTTTTGGTAAACTAATAGCTTCTACACATTGTAAGATACGTTTTGAACTTTACTCCTGCTAGTTTGAAGTATGGTTTCTGTGCTCTTGATCTTAGCTTCATATTGAAAATGTGTTTCCTAAACTTTATTAACACCCTAAATGCATTGAAATGTTCCAATCATGTCTCTGTGTTCCTTTCTTTCCACTAGACTGTACATATCAAGTTCCTGAAGTCTCTCCTGATATGTTTTGTCCCTTAGACTTTTAAGCATTTATTTCACGTCTCTGGACTCATCAAATCATATCAATATCTTTGTGTAAGCGAGGTCTTCAGAAATGGACACGGTATTCTAAATGAAGTCTAACTAAAGATATATATAGGGGAATCAGAACCTTCTTCCTCCTACTGGTGACGCCTCCAGTGACGCATCATACAATTCTATTTGCTTTTCCCACTGCCTGGCCACACGGATTGCTCTTTTTGCAGTTATTTGAAATAAGTATCCACAAATCTTCCTCCTATGTAGTCTAACACTGTACCCCCATTTTTGTAGTCCATCAGGGTTTTATTTTCCCTTGGTGCATTATTTTACATCTAGAAACATTGAACTGCAGTTTCCATTGCTTTGACCAGCACTGTGCCAAATCATGTTCCATGTTACAGACACCTCCAGGAATATCTGCCTTACTGCACACCCTTGTGGCATCAGCAAAAAGTCATATGGGACACAAGTCACAAAGCCATGCTGCTTTGGGTCCAGCAAGCTAAATGGTTTGAAGTGATCATTGAGTCTTCATTTTAGAACTGATAACTACTACAGATGTTAAGCTCACTGGCCTGTAGTTGCCAATTTCTTACTTACTACAGCTCTTGTAGCTAGATGCAATATTAGCTGTCCGCTAGTAATGGGTGATCTCTGCTGTTAGAAGAGATTGGTTAAGGGCCAAGTTCACCTTTTATCCAAACTGTCCCATGCTTACAAAGGGAACCCATGGTGTTTAAAATACACTGTGCTGTTTTTAAAATACTGTCTAATGCAAATGCTATACCTGTAGACCTTTTATGTCATAATACTCCCAATGTTCATTTTCTATGTCCGGGTTTATTTCCAGGACATGGGCTATAACAGAATGGCCATTGAGCCTCCATTTATGAAGATAACTACAGGGATAATCTCTTCACTTGTTCTTAAAGAAGAAGAAGACTCTGTGGCAATTTTGTTGTAGCCCAAATTATAATATGGAAAAGGGATGTAAGAATCTTGGTGGGAATGTGCAAATGAAGAGTCTTTACTGAGATGAGAGAAAGCGCACTGCGTACGCATAGCGAGTGTCATGTCTTCATCATTATATTGTCATGATATTCTTATGAGAGTTTTCACAATGTGTAATTTACTGTGTAACCCAGTGGTCCTCAACTCCGGTCCTCAGGGCCCACTAACAGGCCAGATTTTAAGTATTACCTTGGAGAGATGCAGACTAGAGTACTGCAATCACTGAGCAGCAAATGTTATCAGCTGGGATGTATTTCAGTTATCTTGCAAACCTGGCCTGTTAGTGGGCTCTGAGGACCAGGGTTGGGGACCATTGGTGTAACCTACTGTTCATGTTGTACCAGCGCCACCTAGAGGCCATTTACATATATCACATATTACATATATAGAACAAGTTTGTCCCAGTTCAGCTACCATAGCTTTCACCTACGAACTTTGGTGACATCATCAGTTACTAGGGCTACTATCTTCCCTCCATATCTTGCATTCTACAGGGAACTCGGTTAGAGGAAACACGGCTAGTTGCATCCTCCCTCATCCTAGTTTATGGCGGCATCGCTGGTGTGTACTTTATTACTTCATGTTGTAGTTTAACTCTTTATGCATAGTAAAGTGTCTATGATTACAGTCTATAGTTAGCAGCTAGGGACCTTACTTCTCATGCAGATAAGATAGCATGCTGCTCAGTATATAACTGTGTATACTCTTATGGATGCTTAACATTACCATCCTGTATCTATGTCTTGTGTAACTTACATCTTGTGCACATTTCTTGTATTTGCATTGCTATGTACAGTAATGTCTTATATGCATTGCCACATGTCAGTATACATTAGTAAGTGTATTCTCTTTTCTGTTCCACAGTTTTACCTCTCATTTTCACGTATTTCCTTGCAATAAAAGTTGAAGTTGGACCTTGCTCCTTTGTCAATGCATTGAAGGAAATCAGGGTTATACTGCCTGTCAATCTATGTACCCTCACACATAGGGAGGACAGAACAGTAAAACAGCGTGGCTCCTAACAAACTAGAGACACAGTGAAGCTGCAGATTCTGCACAAGCTGATGCAAGACACTGTGACCTCTCACAAGCTGCAGTGAAACAGCAACCGAGTACAGGTTGGACCACGTGATACTGAACCCCACACAGTGCAAGTGTGCAAACCTGCTACCATGTCAACAAGCAAGTCTGATCCATTGGAGACAAGGTCCCACATCTCAGCCAGTTCCAGAAGCTCAAAGAGGTCAGTGAGCAGCTCCACTATTGCCATTGCCCGCGCAAAGGCTGAAGCCGCCAAAATGCGAGCAACATTTGCTGAACAAGAGAGACAATTGAAAATAGAGAAAGCACGCATGGAAGCAGTCCTAGCTGAACAACGGGCAACATTGGAAAAGCTAGAAGTGGAGAAGGAAGCTTCAGCCGCTATCGCAGAAGCAGAAGCTTTAGAGGAAGCAGCAAACTCCACAAGTGATAGACTCAGCAACATGCTTGGGCCTGAACCTGGCCATCCTGATAACATGAAACGCACTACAGACTACATACTGCAGCACTCTAAGTCAGGTGACAGTCTGCATTTAGGACCAGGAGCAGAGTCAACCCCTGCTAAAGAGCAGCAGAATCCTGACACACGGCAAGCAACTTCTGCTGACCATTCTCCTCATGTTAAGCAAGAGAGCAGTTTTGCATACCATCATCCCTCAGTGCAACCTGAAGTAGATGGTGACTATTACAGCAACAAGTTGACACCAAAAAAGCTATACCAGCCCGCCGGGACCTTTACACCACAGCTTATCTCCAGGTCCATCAAACAGAAATGAAGGTATGTCAGACTTCCTTAAATTCTTTGCCCAACGTGAGCTAATAACCAAGAGGCTCTCCAAGTTTAATGACAGACCTGAAGGCTATAGATCATGGCGATCATCATTCAAGAATACGATCAGAGATCTAGATCTGTCTGCAAGTGAAGAAGTTGATCTTCTAGTCAAGTGGCTAGGAAATGAGTCAGCAGAACATGCAAAGCGGATTAGAGACATTAACATTAACTATCCAGTCAGAGGGCTGAACGCCATATGGGAGAGACTTCAAGAGTGTTATGGCTCACCAGAAGTAATAGAGAACGCACTATTCCAAAGAATTCGAGATTTTCCCAAAATTCATAACAAAGGTTATCAAAAGCTTAGAGAACTAAACGATCTGCTGATGGAACTCCAAGTTGCCAAGGCCGAAGGAGACTTGCAAGGTCTAGCATACTTAGATACGGCGCGTGGTGTCAACCCCATTGTACAAAAACTACCTATTAGTCTACAAGAGAAGTGGATCACTCGAGGCTCCAAGTACAAACAGCAGTACAATGTCCAATTTCCTCCATTTTCATTCTTTGTGGACTTTGTGCACCAACAAGCAAAGACCAGAAATGATCCTAGCTTTGACTTCTCAATGTTTGACACTGCATACCCCAAACTAGGTACACCTGTCTCACCTCGCAACCTGAAAGGTACACCTGTTGCAGTACACAAAACCAGTGTATCTCTTAAAGACTCCTCAATCAAAACTTACAGTACTACAGAGACTGAGAAGGTCCCAACAAAAGACCTGCACAGAGATTGCCCTCTACATAAGAAACCACACTCATTGCTGAAATGCAGAGGATTTAGAGGAAAACCTCTCAAGGAACGCAAAACCTTCCTCAAGGAAAACCATATTTGCTACAAGTGGTGCGCGTCAACCTCTCATCTCGCAAAAGGCTGTACAGAGAACATTAAATGCTCAGAATGTGACAGTGAAGAGCATATTACAGCTTTACACCCTGGGCCACCTGCATGGACTCTCACACCTTCAGACCAGGCTGCAGAGCACGGCGGGGAGGAGAGAGATACAAAACCCAAGTCTGTGGAGAAGGTCTTAGTAACAAATCATGCTCTAAGGTTTGTCTGGTTACAGTTTACCCCATTGGTCACAGAGAGAAAGCCATAAGGTTGTATGCCATCCTTGATGATCAAAGCAATAGATCTCTTGCTAGCTCAGCTTTCTTTGATATCTTCAGTATTAAAGGACATAACTCTTCATACTCACTTAAAACTTGCACAGGTGTGAGTGAAGAAAAAGGCAGAAGAGCTACTGGTTACCAAATCGAATCCGTAAATGGGGAAGCATCCTTGCTTCTGCCTACCCTGATCGAATGTAACCAGATTCCAAACAATAGAGAAGAGATTCCTACACCACAGGCTGCATCGCATCATTGGCATCTGAAACCCATAGCACATCCCATTCCTGCACTTGATTCAGAGGCTCAAATAATACTCCTGCTGGGAAGAGACATCATAAGAGTCCACAAGGTGAGAGAACAGATAAACGGTCCTCACAATTCTCCATATGCTCAGAAGCTGGACCTAGGGTGGGTCATTATAGGTGATGTCTGCTTAGGAAATGTCCACAAGCCAACCACTGTAAATTCCTTTTACACGCATACATTAGAAAATGGACGTCCATCCCTCTTTCAGCCTTGCCCTAACAAATTCCTTGTAAGAGAGAAGCCTGCAGGTATGCTATATTCTGACTTTACTGAAATCCAGAACCCTTCTTGTGGTGAAGACCTAGACCACTTAGGATAAAAAGACAGAAAAGGACAAAAGAAGATCACAAGATAGCTCCCTCCTTTGAAGATGAGACCTTTTTAAAAATAATGGAACAAGGAATTTTCAAGGATGAAACAAACACCTGGGTTGCACCACTTCCATTCAAAACTCAGAGACGCTGTCTTCCTAACAACAGGGATCAGGCCTTAAAACGCTTCTGTTCACTTAGACGCAATTTCCAGAAAAGACCAGAGATGATGGAACATTTCTTCTTATTCATGGGCAAGATATTTGAAAACAACCATGCAGAAGTAGCTCCACCTCTGAAAGGAAAAGAAGAATGCTGGTATCTGCCAATCTTCGGTGTTTATCACCCTAAGAAGCCAGGTCAAATCCGAGTAGTGTTTGACTCCAGCTCACAATATCAGGGAGTCTCCCTCAACAATGTTCTTTTGACATGACCAGACCTCAATAACTCTCTTCTAGGTGTCCTCATCAGATTCCGTAAAGAATCCATCGCTATAGTTGCTGACATACAACAAATGTTCTATTGTTTCCAAGTTACAGAGGAGCACAGAAACTTCCTGAGATTCTTCTGGTTCAAAGACAATGACCCCACCAAGGACATCATAGAATACCGCATGAAGGTACACGTTTTTGGCAACAGCCCATCTCCTGCAGTCGCAATTTATGGACTCAGACTCTCTGCCCCAGAAGGTGAGAAAGACTATGGACAGGATGTTAAGAAGTTTGTTGAAAGAGACTTTTATGTTGATGATGGTCTAAAGTCACTTCCCTCACCAGAAGCTGCAATCAGCCTACTCAAGAGGACTCAGACTATGCTTTCATGTTCAAACCTCAGATTGCATAAGATAGCTTCAAACAGTAAAGTTGTTATGGAAGCTTTTCCCACTCAAGATCACGCCAGTGACTTGAAAGACCTAGACTTGGCTACAGACACAATACCCATGCAGCGCAGCCTGGGGCTCAGCTGGGATCTCAAATCTGACACCTTTACCTATCAGGTCAACCAAGAGGAAAAACCTTTCTCACGACGTGGTGTCTTATCTACAATCGACAGTCTATATGACCCACTTGGGTTTGCAGCACCTGTGATCATCCAAGGTAAGACTCTGCTCAGAGAGTTAACCACAGATACATGTGATTGGGATTCTCCACTTTCCTCAGAGAAAGAGGCACTATGGATAACATGGAGAGACTCTTTAAAGACATTATCTACCCTACACATACCTAGGTCATATACCCACCTCTCTCCAGCAGAGGTTCAGTCTAGGCAACTGTTAATCTTTTGTGATGCTTCAGTAAAAGCAATTGCTGCTGTCGCTTACCTCAAAACAATAGTCAATAAAGGTCAAGTTCGAATTGGCTTTGTAATGGGCAAAGCGAAGCTGGCACCATGTCCTGAGCTCATCATACCAAGGTTGGAACTTTGTGCTGCTGTTCTGGCAGTAGAACTAGCAGAGCTTATCGTGTCAGAAATAGACATACAGCTTGACAATACAGTGTTTCATACAGACAGCAAAGTAGTGTTGGGCTACATTTACAATGAGACTAGGAGATTCTACGTCTATGTACACAACCGAGTGCAAAGAATTAGGAGGTCAACACAGCTTACCCAGTGGCGCTATGTACCAACGGACCAAAACCCGGCAGATCATGCCACAAGAGTTGTTACTGCAGCCCACCTTAAAGACTCTACCTGGCTCACAGGGCCAACATTCCTCTACAGACCAGTAGTGGACACTCTTGAGGAAGATACATTTGAGCTGTCAGAGCCGAATTCTGATGCAGAGATTCGTCCTCACGTTTCTGTACTCACCACAACAGTTTCTAACAGACATCTTGGATCTGAACGATTCAACAAGTTTTCCACATGGAAATCGTTAAACAGAGCATTAGCTGGTTTGATCCACATAGCCAGATCCTTTAGAGCCACATCTACAAGATCAAAACATTGTAAAGGTTCGCATTACTGTCATAAAGCCTATACAGTGGATGAACTCACACAGTCTAGAGACGTTATCATCCGGTGTATCCAACAAGAAGTTTATGCTCAAGATCTTGAATACTTCCAAAAGCAAAAATGCGTTCCTAAAGACAGTTCCCTTAAGAGACTTGACCCATTTATAGATGATAATGGACTGTTGAGAGTTGGGGGACGTATTTCTAAGGCAAAACTTGAGAGTAAGGAATGTAACCCAATAATACTTCCAAACAGTCATATTGCATCGTTACTTGTGCAACACTACCATGAAAAGACCAAGCACCAGGGACGTTTGTTTACTGAAGGAGCTTTACGGACAGCTGGATTCTGGATAGTGGGAGCAAAAAGGCTTGTGAGTAGTCTAATTTTCAAATGTATCACTTGCAAAAGACTACGGGGTATATTTCAGTCACAGAAAATGGCTAATCTTCCTGCCGACCGACTCAGTACAGACCCTCCCTTTACAAATGTTGGTCTTGATGTGTTTGGCCCTTGGTCTGTCACTACACGACACACCAGAGGAGGTCGTGCAAACAGCAAACGCTGGGCAGTCATATTCACTTGCATGAGTATTAGGGCTGTGCATATAGAAGTCATTGAGTCTTTGGACACATCCAGCTTCATAAATGCTCTCAGACGTTTCATTTCTATTCGAGGCCCGGTCAAACAAATCCGCTCTGACAGAGGCACTAATTTTGTGGGAGCCTGTAAGGAACTGCAGATCCCCTCAAACATCGACAGTGACCATGTAGAGAGATATCTTGCTGACCAAGACTGTAAATGGACATTCAATTCCCCACACTCCTCTCACATGGGAGGCTCTTGGGAGCGTATGATTGGTATAGCCCGCAGGATCCTTGATTCTATCTTTCTACAGCTGGGGACTTTGAAGCTTACCCATGAGTCTCTTACAACCTTTATGGCCGAAGTAGTGACAATCATGAATGCCAGACCTTTGACTTCAATATCCAGTGATCCAGAAGATCCTCTTTTGCTCACTCCTTCTATTATCCTCACCCAAAAGGTTGGTACGGTTACAGCTCCCCCTGGTGAGTTTAGCACTAAAGATTTGTACAAGTGTCAGTGGAGACGAGTACAAACTCTAGCGGATGCCTTCTGGGATAAATGGAGAAAACAATACATCCCTACTCTACAGTCCCGGAATAAATGGCAAACCAGTAAACCCAACATGAAGGTTGGTAATGTTGTTCTTGTAAAAGACTCTCAGTCAAAAAGAAATGACTGGCCTTTGGGACTGATAACCAAAGTATTTCCAAGTGAAGATGGAAGAGTCAGGAAGGTGGAAGTGAAAGTGTGCAGGCAAAATGAGCCTAAACTCTTCCAGAGACCTGTTACTGAACTGATTTTGTTACTCTCTCCAGAGAATAGTTAATGTGGTATCCTTGGGATACCAGGCGGGGAGTGTCATGTCTTCATCATTATATTGTCATGTTATTCTTATGAGAGTTTTCACAATGTGTAATTTACTGTGTAACCTACTGTTCATGTTGTACCAGCGCCACCTAGTGGCCATTTACATATATCACATATTACATATATAGAACAAGTTTGTCCCAGTTCAGCTACCATAGCTTTCACCTACGAACTTTGGTGACATCATCAGTTACTAGGGCTACTATCTTCCCTCCATATCTTGCATTCTACAGGCAACTCGGTTAGAGAAAACACGGCTAGAGTTGCATCCTCCCTCATCCTAGTTTATGGCGGCATCGCTGGTGTGTACTTTATTACTTCATGTTGTAGTTTAACTCTTTATGCATAGTAAAGTGTCTGTGATTACAGTCTATAGTTAGCAGCTAGGGACCTTACTTCTCATGCAGATAAGATAGCATGCTGCTCAGTATATAACTGTGTATACTCTTATGGATGCTTAACATTACCATCCTGTATCTATGTCTTGTGTAACTTACATCTTGTGCACATTTCTTGTATTTGCATTGCTATGTACAGTAATGTCTTATATGCATTGCCACATGTCAGTATACATTAGTAAGTGTATTCTCTTTTCTGTTCCACAGTTTTACCTCTCATTTTCACGTATTTCCTTGCAATAAAAGTTGAAGTTGGACCTTGCTCCTTTGTCAATGCATTGAAGGAAATCAGGGTTATACTGCCTGTCAATCTATGTACCCTCACACATAGGGAGGACAGAACAGCGAGTCAGTAAGCATGCTCGCTCATATGATGATAGGGAAGAGTGCCCAAAGACTGCATTCACTGCCATAACTTCATCTCTCTTCCCCTGTAGCACCCAGAAATCTAACCGGAGGAGTCAGATTGTAGCACGGTATGATTTTTATATTATGCAGGAGCCATGAGAGTAACTTTTTTTAGGGCTATCTTATTTACCTAATACAGTATCTAAAATACACTTTTTCCCCCAGAGTTCAGCTTTCTTAGTACATTTTTATGGAGAGCTATACCTCAGACCAAAAAAGACTGACAACTGCAAAAAAAGGGGACAAAGGTATTTGGTTCTAAAAAAGGTAAAGTTCTCTGAATGATGGACAGCTGGGAGCTACAGTATGTGAGCCCCTTAGCGGTATTATAGAAAAAGCACCTTTTACTTTGTGTACATTTTAACATGGTTTGCTGAGAAATATATTTTTGGAGAGAAGGAGTTCTGGTTGCTCTGTGCAAGCAGTGCAACACCAGAAGCAGTAAATATGAGGTAATTTCTTAACTTCTGGAGATGTCATAGCCAAGCAGAACACAAAATCAGGTGGGAAGAATAGAAAGTTCTTGGTCTACAGAACCAGCCTTAGTAGCAGCCTTTGAAATGTATACCATTTCTACCACTCACCTTACAACTGGTAGAGATCAGCTCAAAAATACGACTAAATTGCCTTACCAGTTATCTGCTGGGGGGAAAGTGCCTAACATATATATATATATATATATATATATATATATATATATAGGTGTGTTAAATTTGGTGTTATCGCTCTCACTCTCTCATACTAATCACTGGAAGTTCATCATGGCACCTCATGGCAAAGAACTCTCTAAAGATCTGAAAAAAATAATTAATGCTCTACATAAAGCTGGCCTAGGCTATAAGAAGTCTGTCAAGACCCTGAATCTGAGCTGCAGCATGGTGGCCAAGACCATACAGCGGTTTAACAGGACAGGTTCCACTCAGAACAGGCCTTGCCATGGTCAACCAAAGATGTTAAGTGCACGTGCTCAACGTCCTATGCAGAGGTTGTCTTTGGGAAATAGATGTATGAGTGCTGCTAGCATTGCTGCAGAGGTTGAAGGGGTGGGGGGTAAGCCTGTCAATGCTCAGACCATACACTGTATCAAATTGGTCTGCATGGTTGTCCTCCCAGAAGGAAGCCTCTTCTAAAGATGATGCACAACAAAGCCCATGAAAAGTTTGCTGAAGACAAGCAGACTAAGGACATGGATTACTGGAACCATATCTTGTGGTCTGATGAGACCAAGATAAACTTATTTGGTTCAGATGGTGTCAAGCGTGTGTGGCAGCAACCAGGTGAGGAATACATAGACAAGTGTGTCTTGTCTACAGTCAAGCATGGTGGTGGGAGTGTCATGGTCTGGGGCTGCATGAGTGCTGCCGGCACTGGGAGCTACAGTTCATTGAGGGAACCATGAATGTCAACATGTACTGTGACATAGTGAAGTAGGGCATGATCCCCTTCCATCAGAAACTGGGCCGCAGGGCAGTATTCCAACAAGATAACAACCCCAAACACACCTCCAAGACGACCACTGCCTTGCTAAAGAAGCTGAGGGTAAAGGTGATGGACTGGCCAAGCATGTTTCCAGACCTAAACCCTATTGAGCATCTGTGGGGCATCCTCAAACGGAAGGTGGAGAAGCGCAAGTTCTCTAACATCCACCAGCTCCGTGATGTCAATATGGAGGAGTGGAAGAGGACTTCAGTTGTAACCTGTGAAGTTCTAGTGAACTCCATGCCCAAGAGGGTTAGGGCAGTGCTGGAAAATAATGGTGGCCACACAAAATATTGAGACTTTGGGCCCAATTTGGACATTTTTTGCTAGGGGTGTAATCACTTTTGTTGCCAGCGGTTTAGTCATTAATGGCTGTGTGTTGAGTTATTTTGAGGGGACAGCAAATTTACACTGTTATACAAGCTGTACACTCACTACTTTACATTGTAGCAAAGTGTCATGTCTTCTATGTTGTCACATTAAAAGATATATGAAAATATTTAAAAAACTGTGAGGGGTGTACTCACTTTCGTGAGATACTGTGTATATATATATATATATCTTATTCAGAAGAGGTTGGTTTTAGCCATTTAGCTTTTAGTTCAAACATTCATAGAAAAATTGTTTATTCCTCACCCCAACCCTGGATATCCTTGTCCTGCATGAACCTCCCCCTTTTCTCTCTTCCCCAATTTGACTGTCTTCTTTACCTATTGACCTATTTATACTGCCATCCATTCACCTTCTTTTTCATGGCCCTTGCTCCATGGCTACACATTCAGTAGTGATGAGCTCAGGTGTGTTCAGGTCCTAGTCCAAACCCACCTGAGCGTGCCTGACAGAAAGCTGTCACCTATACTTGGTCAATCATCTTCAGGCAGGGCATTCCTCTCCCCACAGCCGCATGTATACAATAGGTGTACAGTATGCATGCGGCTGCAGGACTGGGAATGCCTCAGCTGCTTATGATTGGCCTAGTACAGTCCAAAACTCTTGATGGGTTTGCTCAGGTGGGTTCGGACTAGAATCCGAACATGCCTGAGCTAATCCCTAACATTCACTAACCCACCATCAAAGCCATAATAAGTGTTAGACAAAACCTCACTCTCACCATGCGATCACTTCCCCATACAGGTTCCTATCTCTCTAATGAAAAAGGCCTCTGTTTGTCAGGCTATGCTGTAATTGTGTAAAGCTATATATTTATGTCCTAATAATACACAACTGAGTTGTATATATTGACAGATCCATGGCTGTATGTCTTAATCAGGTAATATACTTTTCAATCTAATTTTATCATTATGGGTTCCTACATTCCTACAATATTGTAGACCTATTCTGACTCGGATTGTTGTGGTAGTGACCTAACCCTTGTGAGACCTCTGTGCCTGGCCTGTATAAGCAGATACGGTCACTGCGGACAATCCTCCTCAGATAGCTTGAACTCACCAATACTGGTTTCATCCAAAAGCTGGTTTATTCTGAACATCACACAACAGGAATACAGCAGAATGAATGGATTTCAGTATTATGCGGTCAAAAGATGATGCTTTCCTTAGCTTAGCATGGATACAAGAGCCCTGTTACATGAGGTAAAATGAAAGCAGCCATGACACAGGAAGAACAGGGGTGGAGTTTACATACAAGGAAATGATGTATCAGGCTCACAGGAGGAACAAGAACATTACCAAAAAAGGCCAGAAGGTGGCAGCAAATAAATCACAGAATATACTATGTAAATTGCATCTACAATAATGAGAATATTAAGGCTCCATGTACACGGGACGTTAGAAAAAACGTCCTGCAAAGCTATTTCTGACGCCGGGAAAAAGCAGCTGTTAAACGTGCTTTCAGTAGCTTTTTCCATTTGCGTTATTGCACGTTTGGCCACGTTGCTTTTAGCAGCGTTTTTCTGCCTCCATTCAAAATCAATGGTTCCCTATGGGAGCCTATTGATTTGAATGGAAGTCGCACCGCAAGTCAGATCAGGATGATCCGACTTGCGGCGCGACCTGCACTGTGAGAATCTTGAGGGGGAACTCCACCCAAAAATGGGAAAAAAATTGTGTGGGGTTCCCCCCCAGGTTCCAAACCAGGCCCTTCGGGTCCGGCATGGAATTTGAGGGTAGCCCCACGCTGAAAAAACGGCGTGGGGTCCCCCCCAAAATCCATACCAGACCCTTATCCGAGCATGCAGCCCGGCAGGCCAGGAAAGGGGAGGGGACGAGCGAGCGGCCCCACCCCCCCTGGACCACACCAGGCCACATGCCCTCAACATGGGGGGGGGGTGTTGGTGCTTTGGGGCAGGGGGAGCTCTGCACCCCCCACCTCAAAGCACCTTGCCCCCATGTTGATGAGGACAAGGGCCTCATCCCCACAACCCTGGCCGGTGGTTGTGGGGGTCTGCGGGCAGGGGGCTCATCGGAATCTGGAAGCCCCCTTTAACAAGGGGCCCCCCAGATCCCGGACCCCCTCCCTATGTGAATGGGTATGGGGTACACTGTACCCCTACTCATTCACCACATAAAAGGCAGTGTATGGAAATAACGACAGGAGACGTTTTGGAAAGTTTTATTAAAAATCTTCATCCGACTCTTCTTGTCTTCTCCTCTCCGGGGTCTTCTGCTCTTTTGCTGTCCCCTCTCCAGGGTCTTCTGCTGTCCCCTCTTCTGCTGTCCTCTCTTCTTTTCTTCTCTACTCCGGGGTCTTCTGCTCTTTTTTCTGTCCCTCTTCTTAAGAGGGACAGAAGAGGGACAGCAAAAGAGCAGAAGACCCCGGAGTAGAGAAGAAAAGAAGAGAGGACAGCAGAAGAGGGGACAGCAGAAGACCCTGGAGAGGGGACAGCAAAAGAGCAGAAGACCCCGGAGAGGAGAAGACAAGAAGAGCCGGATGAAGATTTTTAATAAAACTTTCCAAAACGTCTCCTGTCGTTATTTCCATACACTGCCTTTTATGTGGTGAATGAGTAGGGGTACAGTGTACCCCATACCCATTCACATAGGGAGGGGGTCCGGGATCTGGGGGGCCCCTTGTTAAAGGGGGCTTCCAGATTCCGATGAGCCCCCTGCCCGCAGACCCCCACAACCACCGGCCAGGGTTGTGGGGATGAGGCCCTTGTCCTCATCAACATGGGGGCAAGGTGCTTTGAGGTGGGGGGTGCAGAGCTCCCCCTGCCCCAAAGCACCAACCCCCCCCATGTTGAGGGCATGTGGCCTGGTGTGGTCCAGGGGGGGTGGGGCCGCTCGCTCGTCCCCTCCCCTTTCCTGGCCTGCCGGGCTGCATGCTCGGATAAGGGTCTGGTATGGATTTTGGGGGGGACCCCACGCCGTTTTTTCGGCGTGGGGCTACCCTCAAATTCCATGCCGGACCCGAAGGGCCTGGTTTGGAACCTGGGGGGGAACCCCACGCAATTTTTTTCCCATTTTTGAGTGGAGTTCCCCCTCAAGATTCTCACAGTGCAGGTCGCGCCGCAAGTCGGATCATCCTGATCCGACTTGCGGTGCGACTTCCATTCAAATCAATAGGCTCCCATAGGGAACCATTGATTTTGAATGGAAGAAAAAAAACGTATAACGTGGCTGAACGTAGGTTCATCACGTTCAGTCACGTTTAGTCACGTTCGGCCGCGTTTCTGCGTTTGAAACGTCGGGAAACACACGTTCGAACGCAATATAATTGCGTTCTAAAAAAAGTCCCTGAACGCAACTGCCTGCAAATGACTGTAAACGACCATGTGTACATGGACAGATAAGATAACATGGAGCTGCATTCAGGGACTTCTGAAAAAAACGCCCAACTGCTCCTAAACGGCCATTTCCAGCGTCCCGTGTACATGGAGCCTTACTGTGTAACAGCACAAGACCTTAGTAAAAATTTATAGAAACAGAAAAACCGTTCATCAGATCATTATTTCTTGCCATCATAGAGTAAACTAATATTGCTCAAAAGCCATTCAAATTTAATCCAGGCCTGCTATTTGAATGGATTCCCAGATGTATTTAACAGCTTTCATTACACTATGTATAATTTTTCTCAAATCCCGCACCTTCAAATTTTCTCATCAATGTGGTCCAAAACGAATGTTGAGTTGACCCAAGGAACCATTAGAAAATTGAACAAATGTTCTAAAAAAAAAAAAATTTAGGAATGAAGTTCTACTGGTTTATGGACAGCTTACGGCAACTTAGCATAGGCTTGGTAGACAGGGAACCATAGGAAAATAGAAAAGCAGAAAAATAACATTTGTCACAATATGACATTAACATCACACACATTTTTGGCATAATAAACAATTTGTCTGTACTTTAGCTTGCTATTTATTTAATGAACAACAGTACATTATGCTTTATGTTATGGTTTTCCAAAACAGCTGTGGTGAAGGAACCTCAGATCTGCTGCCAGCATAGCTCCACCTGTAAGAGAACATTTTAACAGCTTAAAAACATATCTATTGTTTATAAACAAACAGAGATTCATTATTATATGTTTTATCTTCTCTTCATTGTGTTACCAGGTTGTACCGGGGTATCATGCTCACAGATTATTCATAGCAAAAACATGTTAATGGTACTCATAACACTAAATCCTATCATTGCTTCTGTGGCCCTCTTTGGGGATGGGGGAGGGGGGGGGGGGTTATAAGAAATGGTCAAAGCCAAACAGGATAAACCTGCTAAAAGGAATTAACAAAGAGTGGTGCAAGCACAAGCTTGCTTGCACCACTCTCTTAACCATAAAAAAGTGAAGCATATGCTGCTAATTAACAAAAAGGGCTGTGACAGTGCGAGACCCTGGCATGGTGAGAATTTAGTAAATTGGTATAATGATGACACAGGAATGTCAAATATCCAGTTTGAGAAGCTCCAGTCTGTGAGCAGAGAAAACTGTCTTAAATTTTATTTGGATTCGGTAGTTCCAGATCGGGACCAGAAGCTTGAAGGTTCCCAAGAGTCTTGCGTAGGATGGAACCGTCAGTCCTGTGTCTGGGCTTTGCTAATTGGCTGCACCCTGCGTGAGAGCACAGGTCTGCAGGATCATTATAAGCCAGACCTGAGCATAGCTCTGGGCAGTTGATGCCGTTTGGAGAGAAACCCCTGTCAGGAGACTTGGTTCTTCCAATCAGAGACTGCATCCCTTCTGTGGGAGACTTCTGCCCAAAGGACTGGGAAAGTCAGCACAGCTACATGGACCTGGGAGTCCAAGAGAGGTCTGGGAGACTGAGAAAAGTGAGGCATTTATCGAGTCCAGGGGGCCAGAGGAAGTCTGAACTTCTTTGAAAGAGTGAGCAAACCCAAGACGGGGCTGGGAAACTGAATTTGCCCATGCAGCAAGGTACTGCACCTGAGGCTGAAGTAATCCTAAGAGCCAGGCTGCTTAGTATTTTTTCATTATTTGTGTCTGTTTGAGAAGAACCCCTGAATTATCAATCCATTTGTTTCACCACTTCAACCCAGGAAGGATTTACACCCTTAACGCAATAAGCCACTGCGTTACTTTACCTGACAATTGTGCAGATGTGTGACGCTGTACCCAAAATAAATGTATCATTTTTTTCCCACAAATAGAGCTTTCTTTTGGTGGTATTTGTTTTTTTTTTTTGCGCGATAAACAAAAGAGTATATTACAGTAAAAAAAAAATAAAAAAAATAACCCCTTCCTCAAAAAAAACCCAAAAAGATCCCATAGCATTTAGCTTTTATTTCAAACATTCATAGAAAAATTGTTTGTTCCTCACCCCAACCCTGGATATCCTTGTCCTGGATGAACCTCCCCCTTTTCTCTCTTCCCCAATTTGACTGTCTTCTTTATCTATTGACCTATTTATACTGCCATCCATTCACCTTCTTTTTCATGGCCCTTGCTCCATGGCTACATATTCAGTAGTGATGAGCTCAGGTGTGTTCAGGTCCTATTCCAAACCAACCTGAGCGTGCCTGACAGAAAGCTGTCACCTATACTTGGTCAATCATCTTCAGGCAAGGCATTCCTCTCCCCACAGCCTCATGTATACAATAGGTGTACAGTATGCATGCGGCTGCAGGACTGGGAATGCCTCAGCTGCTTATGATTGGCCTAGTACAGTCCCAAACTCTTGATGGGTTTGCTCAGGTGGGTTCGGACTAGAATCCGAACATGCCTGAGCTAATCCCTAACATTCATTAACCCACCATCAAAGCCATAATAAGTGTTAGACAAAACCTCACTCTCACCATGCGATCACTTCCCCATACAGGTTCCTATCTCTCTAATGAAAAAGGCCTCTGTTTGTCAGGCTATGCTGTAATTGTGTAAAGCTATATATTTATGTCCTAATAATACACAACTGAGTTGTATATATTGACAGATCCATGGCTGTATGTCTTAATCAGGTAATATACTTTTCAATCTAATTTTATCATTATGGGTTCTTACAATCCTACAATATTGTAGACCTTTAGTAAAAATTTATAGAAACAGAAAAACCGTTCATCAGAT
Organism: Pelophylax lessonae; assembly: GCF_965119305.1. Classification (NCBI taxonomy): domain Eukaryota; kingdom Metazoa; phylum Chordata; class Amphibia; order Anura; family Ranidae; genus Pelophylax; species Pelophylax lessonae. Next base: position 211,805,878 of record NC_138768.1, on the reverse strand, counting down.
CATAATTTCTTGCCATCATAGAGTAAACTAATATTGTTCAAAAGCCATTCAAATTTAATCCAGGCCTGCTATTTGAATGGATTCCCAGATGTATTTAACAGGTTTCATTACACTATGTATAATTTTTCTCAAATATAAACCACATTCCTTTAGAATTTTGTTCCTTCAAGAAAAATTTTCCATCCTGCACCTTCAAATTTTCTCATCAATGTGGTCAAAAACGAACGTTGAGTTGACCCAAGGAACCATTAGAAAATTGAACAAATGTAGTAAAAAAAAAAAATTTAGGAATGAAGTTCTACTGGTTTATGGACAGCTTACGGCAACTTGGCATAGGCTTGGTAGAACAGGGAACCATAGGAAAATAGAAAAGCAGAAAAATAACATTTGTCACAATATGACATTAACATCACACACATTTTTGGCATAATAAACAATTTGTCTGTACTTTAGCTTGCTATTTATTTAATGAACAACAGTACATTATGCTTTATTTTATGGTTTTCCAAAACAGCTGTGGTGAAGGAACCTCAGATCTGCTGCCAGCATTGCTCCACCTGTAAGAGAACATTTTAACAGCTTAAAAACATATCTATTGTTTATAAACAAACAGAGATTCAGTATTATATGTTTTCTCTTCTCTTCATTGTGTTACCAGTTTGTACCGATGTATCATGCTCACAGATTATTCATAACAAAAACATGTTAATGGTACTCATAACACTAAATCCTATCATTGCTTCTGTGGCCCTCTTTGGGGATGGGGAAGGGGGGTTATAAGAAATGGTCAAAGCCAAACAGGATATTACAATAAATCTGTAGGTAAATAAGAGGACCAGAACCTTTGCGAAGTGGAAGAGCGGGTTTGATAATAAAGTTTGCCATGCCTCCACCCAGGACAGGGTCTCTGTGAACAACGGGGATTCCTTTCCTGGAATATTAACCAGTAATCTCATCAAAGTAATTGGGAGCAGAAGAATGACTGCAACGAGAATTTACCAATACCCATATGTATATATAGATGCACACCAGTATATAAATATTACAAGCTTTGTATTAATACAAAGATCCAAAGTATTATCAGTAAAAGGCCCGAATCCATGTGGAATTGTGCACATATACCTGAATATATACACAGTAGTTATCAATAGAGATACCGCCAGATAAATGTTAAAGTCCAGTTGCAGGGGCCCCTGAGGATGATGCGGCATCTGTCTTAGTGTCAGAGACCTGAAGACAAGTTCTTTGGCCATGTAAAGATCCTCCAACTGTTGTCCAACCAGCCTGGAACAGAGATTCTCACCAGCAGGAACTGTGGTGTAGCAATGGAACTCAGAGTCAGCCTATGGGTGCAGCGTGGTGTGGCAGCAATAACTCACACACAGTCCAAGTGCAATTAGTAGAACTTGAATTGTAGTAAAGGCAAAACAGTTTACAACAAACCCGGTAGGAGAAGGTCCAACGGGGAACACTTACGAATTCCAACAGTGTGTCAGCCGAACTGACAGTGTCTGTCTGGAGGGGCAGAATACAACCTGGCCATCTCGTACCCAAATGGGAAGATGCCCAAGAAGATTGCAAGTCCTAGGGTTTTCTTTCCCGTCTGGATCCTTTTCCTGCCACTAACACTGTCCCTGACAAATGGTGACCTATCCCTACACCAGGGCTCAAAATTTCCAGTCCTGAGCTACTAGCCAGGCCTTAAGAGTTACTCGCCACTTGTTGCCCCACCCAAACCTTACCCTGCTCCGCCCCTAAACACGCCCTCATAAAATATCTCATAAAATGACACTGTTAAATGTTTTTATTCAGAATTAAGTTACAAAAATAAATATTAACAACAACAACAACTTTAACAGTATCAATGTTAGCACACCTCCAAACTCCCCTCTCCAGCACACCTAGGCCTCCAATCCTTCCCCCCTCCTAATACAGCGCATTTATGCTTTCAATATTTCGCCAATCCATCATACATATGCCTCCAATTCCACCCCCCAATCCACCATACCTATGCCTCCAATCCCACCCCCTCCCCCCTAATCCATCATACCTATGCCTCCAATTCCACCCACCTCCTCCCCAATCTATCATACCTATGTCTCCAATCCCACCCCCCACGCCAATCAATGATTATACCTATGCCTCCAATTCCACCCCCCATCCCGCAAATCTATCATACTTATGCCTCCATTTTCACCCCTCCAGCCAAATCTATCATACACATGGCTCCATTTTCATCCCTCCCACCAAATCCATAATACCTATGCCTCCATTTCCACCCCCTCCTCCCCAGTCTATCATACCTATGCCTCCAATTCCACCCCTCCTCCCTTCCAACTATCATACAGTATGATAGATTGGGGGGTGGAATTGAAGGCATACAGTTGTGTTCAAAATTATTCAACCCCCAATGCTGTAAAGGGTTTTAGGGAATTTAATGTACATTTGTAGTTTTATTCAGAATGAAATCCTACAAGGACTTCTTAAAGAACCATATGCAACTAAAATTACATCAATTGGTTTTGTAATACAGTAGTAAATGTTTCTTTTGTGAATTCTTCATTGACACAATTATTCAACCCCTTAAAGACTACCACTCTGAAGAACAGAGGTTCATTGAAGTGTTTTCAATCAGGTATTGAAAACACCTGTGGATGTCAGGGAGCAGCAATAAAGCCTAATAAGCACCAATTAGGCAGCTTTAAAATGACTGTGATACTCAGCTCCTTCTAGACATTTACTGGTGTGGTTACAAACATGGTGAAGTCAAGAGAATGGTCCAGGAAGACAAGAGCAGAGGTGATTACTCTTCACAGGAAGGGCAATGGCTATAAGAAGATTGCAAAGATGTTAAACATACCAAGAGACACCATAGGAAGCATCATTCGCAAATTCAAGGCAAAGGGCACTGTTGAAACGCTACCTGGTCATGGCAGAAAGAAGGTGCTGACTTCAACTGCTGTGCGCTACCTGAAGCGTAGAGTGGAGAAAAGTCCCCGTGTGACTGCTGAGGAACTGAGAAAAGATTTGTCAGATGTGGGTACTGAAGTTTCTGCTCATACAATACGGCGCACACTGCTTAATGAAGGCCTCCATGCCAGAACTCCCAGGCGCACCCCCTTGCTGTCTCCAAAGAATAAGAAGAGTCGACTGCAGTATGCCAAAAGTCATGTGGACAAACCACAGAAGTTTTGGGATAGTGTTCTGTGGACTGATGAAACAAAATTAGAACTGTTTGGGCCCCTGGATCAATGCTATGTTTGGAGGAGGAAGAACAAGGCCTATGAAGAAAAGAACACCTTGCCTACTGTGAAGCATGGTGGGGGGTCAATCATGCTTTGGGGCTGTTTTGCTTCTGCAGGTACAGGGAAGCTTCAGCGTGTGCAAGGTACCATGAATTCTCTTCAGTACCAGGAGATATTGGATGACAATGTGATGCAGTCCGTCACAAACCTGAGGCTTGGGAGACGTTGGACCTTTCAACAGGACAATGATCCCAAGCATACCTCCAAGTCCACTAGAGCATGGTTGCAGATTAAAGGCTGGAACATTTTGGAGTGGCCATCACAGTCACCAGACTTAAATCCGATTGAGAACCTCTGGTGGGACTTAAAGAAAGCAGTTGCAATGCACAAGCCTAAGAATGTGATTGAACTGGAGGCTTTTGCCCATGACGAATGGGCAAAGATACACGTAGATCGCTGCAAGACACTTGTGTCAAGCTATGCTTCACGTTTAAAAGCTGTTATAACTGTAAAAGGATGTTGTACTAAGTACTAAGATTGAATGTCACTTGGGGGTTGAATAAAACTGATAATGATGTGAGCACAGAAAAGACATTTGTGGTTATTTCATTATAAATGTTATGTTATATTTGTCTGACCTACATGTGCCTCTTTGATTTAATTGTAAGCAGGATGACTGAATGATCAAAATCAATGTCAAACTGGCCAAAACAATCAATTTCAGTGGGGGTTGAATAATTTTGAATACAACTGTATGTGTGATAGATTGGGGGGGGGGGCAGAATTGGGGGCATAGGTATGATGGATTTGGCAAGAGGGGGGTGGAATTGGAGGCATATATGTATGATAGTTTGGGGGAGGGGTGGAATTGAAGGCATAGATAAAATTAATTGGGGGGGGGGGTGGGATTGGATGCAAAGGTATGATTCAGATCTTTGCCTCCAATTAACTCCCCCCCAATCCAGCACATATATGTCCTCAGTCCCCCACTCCCCCTTCTTCCTCACAGCACACTTCTTTATATATTTTACCAATGCCTCCACTTTAAATTAACAGTAAAACTCTTTCTGGGACTGACATGCAATTTAAAGAGGAAAGAAAAAAAATAGTCCTTTAAAGCCTGATTGAACATCTTATACCTAGTGAGGCTGCATACACAGTAATTTTCTTCAATATACCCTGCACCACCTAAATACACTGCTTTAAGTTTATTTATGTATATATACCTTGACAGCATTACAGTGCAAGAGGAGTCCTTTGGGCTTTAAGATGTTGAAAACTTGGTCCAGTTAGCCATTGTGGTATTTAACTGTTGTGGAAATTACCTACCCTAGAAGATCTATACTTACATCTTTCTCCCTGTAGTAGCCAACATCAGCAATGTCCACATCTTTAGCTTGTTTCACTGAAGAATTCTGCTTTAGATCTATGTAGATAAAGTTGTCATCATGTCCACCGTTCTCCTGCAGCCAAGAAGGGGAGGGGGGGGGGGGTTTGTCAGGCATCCGTGCTTATGATGGACTGAGAAGGTTTGAGCCCGCCCACCAGAGGCATGCACCGCCCACCTCCTTGATTATGCAAGAAGAGGGAGGTGGAGAGGGTGGTCACAGGCATCCCTTGAAGTTGCGAGCCTGTGCGGGGCGGGGACATTCTTTAGGAGGTAAGTGGAAAGCGGGAGTCTTTTGTGGGGGGCGAGCATGTGTATCAGGTGGGGGGGTGGAGTGGGTAGGTCCCAGGGGCCCAGTTAACTAAGTGTAATGCTCGCGCTGCGAGCCAGTGAGGGGCGGGGACATGTATCAGGTGGGAGTGGAGTGGGGAGGTCCCAGGCGCTCAGTTAACTGAGTGCAATGCTCGCGCTGCGAGCCTGTGAGGGGCGGGGACATTCAACAGGCAGAGAGGGGCAGTCCCAGGTGCAGGAGGGGGAGAGGAGCTGTACACAGAGAATGCAGACTGCGCTGTGAACAGCGTCGGGCACTGGGCTCTCATTACATTCCCCATACAGCACAGCCCTATTTCTTACTCGCCGTGCTCAAAATTCTACTCGCAAAATGCGACCAGGCGAGAGGAATTTTTGAGGGCTGCCCTACACTACCCACACATGAAATGCATGAGAAACCTGGCAGCCAGGGCATTAAATATGCTTTGCCTGACCCAGGATGACATGGGTTGGCAGCATCTAATCAGATAGCATCCCCAGGGACCCTGGAAACTGTAGAGGAACCATGTTCCACTAGACTTCCTTTCCCACTGCTATTCTGCTGTGGTTGAGTGACATCTGCAGTGGAGAAAGTAGATTACACCTGCCTACAAGCCTATCTACTCTAATCTTTCTAATTCTACTTTCTTTCTACTTTCTAATGTGACATGCAACCAAATCTCAAAGCTAATAATCCCGACCTGGCCACCAGATTCCTAACCTGGCTCTAACCAATGCTAGTTATCGAGCCCTAAGCTAAAGCTAGCTATAGAATCCCAGACTAAAAGGGACAGGGTTAACTAGAATAACAGGGGCTACTGTAAACAGGTTCACCTACCAAAATACTGGAAGGTGGCCATCGCATATACAGTAGCAAAGACCTAGTTCTCTGGCACTGTGCATGTAAAATCATAACAAGGACAGGGCAGAGATACGTTGTCTGCTACAAGAATTTAGGAATATACCCTCAGCAGCTGCAGTTAAACTACTAGATTATAGGAATACTTGCACAATAGTCCCTTCTGGCTTGGGGGTTAGTAGCATTGATAGGACATGTGGCTGAGACTTTCTCATTTCCTCGTCCAGGGATTTAAAACCAACAACCCAGGGACAGGAAATGCATACATAATATATTTACAGGCATTTACAAATTTAAACAGTAGAGGGCAGCAGATCCATACGATTCATAACATTTTACAGTTGTAATTTTTAACCTAAGTTTAGCTAAAACCCTAAACATAAAATCAGCACATGGGACATAACTTACAGTTAGTATGATTAGTACTTTATCCTGATTCTTCTGCTTTCAGTAAAAATTGTAATATTTTCCATCCACCCTCACCTCCATAATCTTCCGGTTGGGCAGGGGTTATTACAGCTACAGGACTGTCAGCAGCTCTCATCAAGAGAGCCTGATTATGCCAAATCTTCCCTGCCCGATCAAGCATTTATGGAATCCGAACTACTAATTCTGTGAATGGCAAAGGATCTATAGATGAAGGGGACGGAGCTATCAATCTTTCACCCATTCCCCATTCAGAGATCCCGTGCCATTCATAGAAGTGTTGTTGTAAGCTTAGTTCTTTATATAATTAGGCCCACAGAGGGTGCCCTAGACCGGGTCAGTATGCTTTTTGAAGACATTGACAACTTTGAAAGAGGTAACCTTAACTTTCATGCAGCAGCAATATCTTACACTGGCCACCGCATGTTCAAGGAACTATGCTTAGTTTTAGGGGACCCCAAATTGAAACATAGTAGGACGCATCACTGAATTCAATGTGCTCCTGACCACCCTAGGAGTAACTTCCCACTGGCACTTTATTGGTGGAAGATGTGTCTAACATCCAGGTAGCCACACCAGGAACTCCCACAGCATGATCCTTAAAAGGATCATCTTCCACCTGTAGCAGGTTTTTTAAAATCCTGTTTGGCTGCAACTCTCTACTCTCTACTGCACACTGTCTCTTCAGGGCCCAAACTGTAGGTGCCCCCTTTAACTCTTCAGGGTCCCCTGACTAGGTACCCCCTCTGTCACTTCAGGGTCCTCAACCTAGGTACCCCCTTTCCAGCTATCTGAGAACTGGATCCTAGAACCTTCTCCAGAGTGGTCCCCCTCTAACACTTCAGGCAGACCCCAGGGGCAATCCTCAGTACTCACGACCTGTGTAGGCTTTCCTGGGACTGGACCCCTCCCACTCTGCGCTGGTTCTCGGCACAACGGATCCCCCTCAGCTCAACTCAGCACTCTCTGGATTCTCAGGCGACACCCCAAGACATCTGCTTCCTCAGACAGGAGGAGAGACAGCCGTTCTCTCCCTCCTGGGACTCTGCTCCCACCAAAGACGCTGTGTCACGCACTTCCCCCCAAACTTATACCCACTCCCAGAATCCCTTGCGACATAATCTGCCTGCTGGGGTAGATACAAGCCTGAATGTGTCCCCTGATTGTGTTTCCTCCACTGCCCTATGAGAAGCCTCTCACAGGGCTCAGTGGGGAGACTCCCCTCTCAGCAAGCACACCTGGAAGCCATGACACCCTGACTAAAAGAAATCATGGCCCTGCTGTTAGGCAGACAAGGCCCACTATACCTTTGCCTAGCACCTACCTGTAGGGTGCTACACACCTATGTGATATATTAAATTTGTGGGGCCATCTGTCCCATAACTGGAATCAGTCTTAACATTTCTATTAGTCCCAACAACATGAACTTTTCACAAAAAAGTGCTCATTGCCAATCAACATTTCAGGCTTACACGATGGGGAACCTCTCATTTCATCAACAGTAGCCACACGTCACATTGTATATGGGCTGCACATGGCACCCCCAGATTATTTAAAAAAAGAAGGTAAGATTACCTGCCTAAAAACCATACATTTGTATTCAGCAAGGTTTCACCTCTTCATGAGCATTGATTTGTTCCAGATCTTTCTGTAGGTGTTAACATATCCCAGGTAGGCACCGTGTGCATCTTGGCACCACGTTTTCGATTAGCTTGGTCACAGTCTGGGAAATAATTAAGCTTCCTGACCCATTATAATGGGCGGGGATAAAAGAGAGATTGCAGCATGCAGCGCCAGCTTTCCATTCTCTTTGCTGCCTGTCACAGACATATCAGAACAGAGAACTGATCTCCTCAAAGGGGTCTTGCGCCTTGTGATATAGAGGATGTTAGGTCTCGTGGTAGATGCGATTGTAAAGTGAGTTAGCATAAGGCAGGAACTATAGTTAAAGTCTACTTTTATTTCAAAAGCAAAAGGAAAGTCCTTAACCACTTGAGGACCGCCCCAGGCAGATATGCTACGGCAGGGTGGTCCTCCTGCGCGAACTGACGTACCTGTACGTAGGCTTATCCTCTGGGTCTAGGGGAGCAAACACGTGCCGCCGGCGATCCGCTCCCGCTGTGATTGGACACAGCGAAAGCCAATCAGCGGGTCCCGGCGGATATTGCGCTGATCGTTTCGAGGAGAGACAGAATGACGGTCTGTCAGAGAGCAAGATGGAGATCTTGTGTCAGAAACACTGATCTCTGTCTTCCTCCAGTTAGGCCATTCCCCACACAGTTAGAAAGCACTCCCTAGAAGCACCGATTCCAATATATCAGGGAAAGTGCATATCGCCCCCGATATATCTGCATTGCCGTTAATCAGTCGACCCCTAGTCACTAAGTGTCAGATTCGTCCACCGCAATGCGCAGTCCTATTATAAATCACTGATCGCTGCCATTACTAGTAAAACAAATAAAAACTCCATAAATCCCATAGTTTGTAGACGCAATAACATTTGCGCAAACCAATCAATATACACTTATTGGGATTTTTTTTTTTACCAAAAATATGTAGCAGAATACATATTGGCCTTAATAAAGAATAAATTTGATCTTTTAATTTTTTTAATCGGGTTTGTTTTATTGCATAAAGTAAAAAGTATTGTTTTTTTTTTCAAAACTGTGTTTTTTTTTTTTTTGTTTATCGCGCAAAAAAAAAAAAAATCACGGATGTGATCAAATACCACCAAAAGAAAGCTCTATTTGTGGGGGAAAAAAATGATACATTTATTTTGGGTACAGCTTCACACATCCGCACAATTGTCAGGTAAAGTAACGCAGTGGCGTATTGCAAAAAATGGCCTGGTCATTAAGGGGGTAAATCCTTCCGGGGCTGAAGTGGTTAAACAAATGGATTGATAATGCAGGGTTTCTTCTCAAACAGACACAAATAATGAAAAAATATTAAGCAGCCTGGCTCTTAGGATTACTTCAGCCTCAGGTGCAGTACCTTGCTGCACGGGCAAATTTGGTTCCCCAGCCCCGCCTTGGGTTTGCTCACTCTTTCAAAGAAGTTCAGACTTCCTCCGGCCCCCTGGACTCGATAACTGCCTCACTTTTCTCAGCCTCCCAGACCTCTCTTGGCCTCCCAGGTCCATGTAGCTGTGCTGACTTTCCCAGTCCTTTGGGCAGAAGTCTCCCACAGAGGGGATGCAGTCTCTGGTTGGAAGAACCAGGTCTCCTGACAGGGTTTTCTCTCCAAACGGCACCAACTTCCCAGAGCTATGCTCAGGTCTGGCTTATAATGATCCTGCAGACCTGTGCTCTCATGCAGGCTGTACCCAATTAGCAAAACCCGGACACAGGACTGAAGGTTCCATCACACGCAAGACTCTTGGAAACCTTCAAGCTTCTGGTCCCGATCTACCAAATCCAGAGAAAATTCTCAAACCGGATCTTTGAGATTCCTGTGTCATCACTATACCAATTTACTAAATTCTCACAGTGGCAGGGTCTCGCACTGTCACAGCCCTTTTTGCAAATTAGGAGCAGCATATGCTCCACTTTTTTATGGGTAAGAGAGTGGTGCAAGCAAGCTTGTGCTTGCACCACTCTTTGTTAATTCCTTTTAGCAGGGCTTTTTTCCCCAGAAAATAGGTGCAGGAACTCCCCCATTTTGAGTCACCCCTTTTATCTGCCCCCTACCCACCTTCAAGTACCATCCCTTGGTTCCACCCCCTACCCACCTCCCAGTACCACCCTTTTAGAAAATACAGAACCAAGTAATTTGTATGCAATTTGTTAATGATAACCGAAAAAGCAGTAAAATAGATCCTCTGCAGCCAGCAACATTAGACCACATCCCAGCCACACTAGATCCCCCCACTAGATCCCCCTAGCAACAATAGACCCCACCCCAGCAACAATTTATCCCTCCTAGCAACAAAAGACCCAACCCCAGCAACAATAGACCCCCCTCCATGCAACAATTAATCCCTCACACAACATTATACCCCCAGCAACAATGGGCCCGTTACAAAATTCCACCTCAGCAACAATAGACCCCTAGCAGCAACAACAGATCTTCCAGCAGCAAGCAACAATAGACCTCTCCCTCGACAGTAGATCCCTCCCAGCAACAATTGACCCCTCCGCAACATAAGACTCCCCCTAGCAATATTAGCTCCCCAGCAGCCAGTATCATAGACTCTCCAGCACCCCTTGCCATTACACACATTCAGTGCTGGAGGTGCCGGAACTGCATTCCCACTGAAAAAAAGCATTGCCTATCAGTATGTCCACAGATTGTTTTACCTCATAGACAACAGGTCTTATTTCTACAACAACAGTGTACTGGCTCTAGGACGTTTCTTCTAATTCCTGACTTTCTCTTTGGGTTAACAGTATATTGTTGAAGGTTGTTAGAGGGGATGGGAAGGAGTGCTGACAACGTAGGGCCAATGGAAGCCACTGGGTGACATCATGGCTCTGTGAATTTAGACCTGTTGTTAAGCGGTTCCTGATACAAGATAGAAGCAGCATCAGGATCTCGCGACCACACTGAAGCTGATAAAAAAACAGTACTTGCATGGATCTCCTTTACAAACAGTATGCAGCATAGATAGGAGGAGGGGAGGCAGCTTTTGTAACCAGTTTTATGTTAGCCTAATGCCCCGTACACACGTGCAGATTATCTGAAGACTTTTGTCTTCAAATTTACCTTTTCTATGTAGTGCAAGGGCCTGCCGGATTGCATACAAATTGAAAGTGTTTAGGTTTGACCTCATATTATATGGTTTTAGTAAGTCTGCAGACAAAAGTCTTCAGATAATCTGCACGTGTGTACGGGGCATAAGAGTTGAGACAAACCATTTTCCACTTACAGGGGTGCTTACAATGATCAGTTTTTATTAATTTTATATACAAACTTAATCCCAAATGGGCAGTGCTATAACTGCTTAAAAAGTTGGAGTTTGGCTTTAATTTGTTAGTCAAGTCCATCTGCTAGTCTAATATACCCTCCCCGAGATTGACAATGAAACAGTTCACCCACCCCCATCCAATCTGATCCTGCCAGCAAAATCCAGACAAATGGTGGTCCTATTTCCATTCACCTGGTGGATCGGATCGGAAGAAAAGAGACAGGCTGTCCATTTCCACCAGATTTCCCTATAGAGGAGACTGGGACTATGTCCATACATTTCCGTTCTGTACAGTGGAGCAGACGGGACCTGTCATCCGCCTGTTCATCGGTAGAGATGTATAGTAACTAAGTAGAACTACTTCACTACTGTACTTAAGTACCGAAAGGCGGTATCTGTACTTTCCTGGAGTAGAATTTTTTTCTCCTACTTCCACTTTTACTTCACTACATTTTTTCGATGATTTCAATACTTCTACTCCAATATTTTTTTTTTGTGCTGCATAGTTACTCGTTACAATTATAAAAATTACCACTGCCAGAACAGTAGATGGCAGGTTTCATGAAGCTCAAAAAAATGTGTATAATGTCATGTGTACTTTTGACTTTTGACTTCTTTTGACTTCTTTCTTTAATAACTTTAACTTTAATAACTTTAACTTTAATAAACCTTTGACTTCTTTCTTTAATAACTACATAACACAGGACTTGTACTTTTACTTTCAGTACTTGAGTAGCAAATTTTTTTTAAAAAACTACTGGTACTTTTACTTTCAGTACTTGAGTAGCAAAATTAAAAAAAAAAACTACTTGCAATACTTAAGTACAAACAATGTTGAATACTTTAGTACTTCTACTCAAGTCACTTTTTGATCGAGCACTTCCACTTCTACTCAAGTCACTTTTTGATCGAGCACTTGTACTTTTACTCAAGTATGGGTTTCGAGTACTTTATACAACTCTGTTCATCGGAGATCAGAGGAATGATCCCTCTTTGAGCAAGCAGAATCCACAAGACGGAGGCGCCCGTGTGAAAGGGGCCTAAGACAGGAAGTGTGTTTATGGCTGGATCACCAGGTAAAAAAAGGAAACCAATACAACGACCACATCTAAGCACTGGTAAGCTGTAAAATATTAAATTTCCACTTTACCTGTTTATATAAGCACACATAATATACCTTTTGTCAGGAGCTTACCAGCAGACATTGCAGCCTCTTTGTGTTCATGTGCCTGTTGGTAAATGAGGTTATGAACTCCCGTGGTTTGGAGATAAATAGATGTAAGTATGAATATTTTACTCTACAGGACTAAATAATTACATCATAATGGCAAATAATTATATATCACACTTTGTTCCAGCCGGCTAATTCTAAAATGTAAACAATTCCATTTGCAATGGTCCTACTCTTTCACAAATGACTATTATTAATAACTACATGAATTCATTTTGCGAGACGTTTTCCGTGCCGGTCTCCAAGGAGCAAGAAGCTCAGAAGAATAATATAGGAATGAGCCATAGGCAGACGCACAGACAAGTCTACAACTCGCCTCTTAACATGTTTGTGCTTAGTGACTGTGTGCTTGTGCATAAGTAACATTGCTTAGTGTGGTTGTGTAATGTGAATCAATGCAATCTAACTGGTAATGGATGTTTGTTCATCCTCTGACAGGTCGGGACCTGCTTATACTGTTACTGCTCCACATGATCAGAATTTGTTATACCAGATGCTTTTTCCTTGTGTTTACTATACAAACAGACTCTAAGCTCTCCTGTGAAACACAGTCCCAATATGTTTTCTTATCATTTGAACTTCCTTTGGGGGTCATTCATTATTTGAACACAGAAAATTAAATTAATAATATATACAGAATAGACATAGGTTTCTGTTTACAATGGGGGTAAACGCCTGCCAGCTTGCTGTGTTTTTATATAAAGAGATTGATAAAAGATGAATAGTTGGTAATTTTAGCATAACTGCAGGGTTGGGTTACATGTAACCTGTGGTCCTCAGGGTGGTGGCCATACAGCAGAAGAAAAGCCTTCCATTGTGGTAACTAGAACTAGAACTCTACTGAACTAGAGATTATTTTCTAGATGATTCTATGCAAGCACCTCTCACTGCAGCTCCTCATAATTGTTTCAACAACTCTTAGGCCACATTCCCCTCTTAGTGTGCCCAACTCTATGTGAGTATTCATTTCTATCTCTGAGACATGATCCCTGCAGGCCACAGGCTACTTCATTCTTACTTGTGCCTCTCCCAACAGATAGCATATCACCCATCTCTAGCATGGGCATCCGCAAGGGGGGCAAATGCCCCCTGGAAATTACCTGGCCTGCTCTAAGAGGGGAATATAGGGGGGCCCTGCTCTAAAGGGGGATCTATGGGGGACCCTGTCCTGGCCTGCTCTAAAGGGGATCTATGGGGGGCCCTGGCCTGCTCTAAAGGGGGATCTATAGGGACCCTGGCCTGCTCTAAAGGGGATCTATGGAGATCCTGGCCTGGCCTGCTCTAAAGGGGGATCTAGGGGGGCAAAAAGGAGCGGAGCATTGATCATGCGGACACCCATGATCTTTCGTCTCCCGAATCCTGATGCTTCTTTGTGGTCCAGGCCATTTCTGCACTCATGTCCTGCGTCCAGTGTCAATCCCTTCCCCTACTAAAGTTTTAAATATATATATTATTTTCAGGGAGAGCCTGGAGTACCTGGTGGTGCAGGAAAATCTGGAAGGATGGGGAATATAGGTGAAAAGGTAAGACTAAAGTGGGGTCTAAGGGGACCATGGCCTGCTCTAAAGTGTGATCTATGGGGGACCCTAGCCTGGCCTGTTCTAAAGGTAGATCTATGGGGACCCTGCTCTAACTAGGATCTATGGGGGACCCTTGCCTGGCCTGCTCTAAAGGGGGATCTATGGGGGCAAAAAGGAGTGGAGCATTGGTGGCCTTAAAATGATGCCCCCCCTGAAAAAGGTTCTGCGGACACCCATGATCTTTCGTCTCCCGAATCCTGATGCTCCTTTGTGGTCCGGGCCATTTCTGCACTCATGTCCTGTGTGTATTCAGTGTCAATCCCTTCCCCTACTAAAGTGTTCTTATTACCTTCAGACCTGGCAATATTTTTCAGTGTCCTCACAACCTGATTTACAGTGCCTTGAAAAAGTATTTATACCCCTTGAAATTTTCCACATTTTGTCATGTTACAACTAAAAAAAAAAAGTAAATGTATTTTATTGGGATTGTATGTGATAGACTAACACAAAATGGAACATAATAGTGAAGTGGAAGGAGAATAATAAATGTTTTCAAAATGTTTTACAAATGTATTCAGCCACCTTGAGTGTCGGTTCACACTGATCCGACTCGAAGTCGCCCCGACTTCGGGCGACTAATGAAGTCGCCCGTGCAGAGCGACTTCGGCGCAGCTTGCAACGACTTCACATAATGGAAGTCAATGCAAGTCGCTCCAACTTTGCAAAAAAAAGGTGCAGGAACCTTTTTCTAAGTCGGAGCGACTTGAGTCGCTCCTATTAGAACGATACCATTGCACAGCATGGAGCGCTACTTGTCAGGCGACCAAGTCGCCTGACAAGTCAGATCAGTGTGAACCGGCACTTACTCTGATACCCCAAATTGAAATCAAGTGGAACCAGTTGCCTTTAGAAGTCACCTAATTAATAAATAGGGTCCACCTGTGTGTGATTACATCGCAGTATAAATACAGCTGCTCTGTGAAGCCCTCAGTGGTTTTTTAGAGAACCTTAGTGAACAAACAGCATCATGAAGGCCAAGTAACACACCAGACAGGTCAGGGATAAAGTTGTGGAGAAGTTTAAAGCAGGGTTAGGTTAGAAAGAAATATCCCAAGCTTTAAACATCTTACGAAGCACTGTTTAATCCATCATCCGAAAATGAATTATTTATAGAAACAGCTAAGAGGCCCATAGTAACTCTGGAGGAGCTGGAGAGATCCACAGCTAAGGTGGGAGAGTCTGTCCACAGGACAACTATTAGTTGTGCACTCCACAAATCTGGCCTTTATGGAAG
Organism: Pelophylax lessonae; assembly: GCF_965119305.1. NCBI lineage: Eukaryota > Metazoa > Chordata > Amphibia > Anura > Ranidae > Pelophylax > Pelophylax lessonae. Next base: position 211,790,701 of record NC_138768.1, on the reverse strand, counting down.
AGTGGCAAGATGAAAGCCATTGTTAAAAGAAAGCCATAAGAAGTTCAGTTTGCAGTTTGCTAGAAGCCATGTGGTGGAACACAGCAAACATGTGAAGAAGGTGCTCTGGTCAGTAGAGATAAAAATTTAAATGTTTATCCTAAAAGTGTGTAGCGGAAAATGAACACTGCCATCCCCCTGAACACACCACCCCCACCGTGAAACATGGTGGTGGCAGCATCATGTTGTGGGGATGCTTTTATTCAGCAGGGACAGGGTAGCTGTTCACAGTTGATGAGAAGATAGATGGAGCCAAATCTTAGAAGAAAACCTGTTAGAGTCTGCAAAAGACTTGAGACTGGGGTGAAGGTTCACCTTCCAGCAGGGCAACTACCCTAAACATACAGCCAGAACTACAATGGAATGGTTTAAATTAAAGTATATTCATGTGTTAGAATGGCCCAGTCAAAGTCCAGACCTAAATCCAGTTGAAAATCTTGGCAAGACTTGAAAATTGCTGTTCTTGGATACTCTCCATCCAGTCTGACAGAGTTTGAGCTATTTTGCAAAGAAGAATGGGCAAAATGTTTACTCTCTAGATGTGCAAAGCTGGTAGAAACATACCCAAAAAGACCTGCAGCTGTAAGGTGGTTCTAGAAAGCATTGACTCAGGGGGCTGAATACAAAGGCACACACTTTTCACATATTTATTTGTAAAACATTTTGAAAACCTATTATCATTTTCCTTCCACTTCACAATTATGTGCCACTTTGTGTTGGTCCATCACATAAAATCCCAATTAAATATATTTACGTTTTTGGTTGTAACACGACAAAATGTGGAAAATTTCAAGGGGTAGGAATACTTTTTGTAACTGTTTAACTTTTTCCCTACTGGAAAGTTACTTTGAACAGAGGACCAATGATTCTTCTTCCTCATCTTGATTCCACAAATGAGGAATGCGATACAACACCTGGGGGCGCACAGCCCAGAGTCATACTCCCCCAGGTTAGGGAAACCCAGTCACCAACTATAAGGCATCTACACTGCCCAAAAAAATTAAAGGAATACTTTTTAATCTGAGTATAGTATCAAGTCAATTAAACTCCTGGGATATTATTCTGGTCAGTTAGATAGCAGAGGGGGTTGTTAATCAGTTTCAGCTGCTTTGGTGTTAATGAAATTAACAACAATTGCACTAGATGGGCAACAATGAGACAACCTCCAAAACAGGAATGGTTTTACAGGTGGAGGTCACTGACATTTTATTTCCTTGCTCATCTTTTCTGACTGTTTTTCACTAGTTTTTCATTTGACTAGGGTCAGTGTCACTACTTGTAGCATGATACCATGGTACCTGAACTCTATAGAGGTTGCACAGGCAGTCCAACTCCTCCAGGATGGCACATCAATACTTGCCATTGCCAGGTTTGATGTGTCTCCCAGCACAGTCTCAAGAGCATGGAGGAGATTCCAGAAGACAGGCAGTTACTCTAGGAGAGCTGGACAGGGCAAAAGGAGGTCCTTAACCCATCAGCAGGACCGGTATCTGCTCCTTTGTGCAATGAGGAACAAAATGAGCACTGCCAGAGCTCTAAAAAATTACCTCCAGCAGGCCACTGACCAAACAATCAGAAACAGACTTCATAAGGGTGGGCTGAGGGTCTGATGTCCTCTAGTGGGCCCTGTGCTCACTGCCTGGCAACGTAGAGCTTGATTGGAATTTGCCATTGAACAGCAAATGTGGTAGGTTTGTCACTGACGCCCTGTGCTTTTTACAGATGAGAGCAGGTTCACTCATGTAACAGATGTGAAAGGTTCTGGATAAGCCATGAAAATATTATGCTGCCTGCAACATCGTTCAGCACGACCGATTTTGTGGTGGGTCAGTGATGGTCTGGGGAGGAATATCCATGGAGGGACGCACAGACCTCTACAGGCTAGAAAATGGCACTCTGACTGCCATTAGGTATCGGGATGAAATCCTTGGACCCATTGTCAGAACCTATGCTGGTGCCGTGGGTCCTGGGTTCCTCCTGGTGCACGACAATGCCCGGCTTCATGTGGCGAGAGTATGCAGCCAGTTCCTGGAGGATAAGGGAATTGATACCATTGAATGGCCCCCACACTTGCCTGACCTAAATCCAATAGAACCCCTCTGGGACATTATGTTTTGGTCCATCCGACGCGGCCAGGTTGCATCTCAGTCTCTTCAGGAGCTCAGTAATGTCCTGGTCCAGATTTTTACAAAATTGTATAACATAAACAAAAAAACTTTTTTTTTTTTTCAAACTTTTCGGGCTTTTTTTATTTGTTTAGCAAAAAGGAAAAAACTCAGAGGTGATCAAATACCACCAAAAGAAAGCTCTATTTGTGGGGGGGAAATGACATAAATTTGGTGTAGGTACAGTGTTGCATGACCGCGCAATTGTCATTCAAAATGCAACAGCGCTAAAAGGGGAAAATTGGCCTGGGCAGGAAGGGGGCGAAAGTGCCCTGTATTGAAGTGGTTAACTTCCACTGTTCCTGATGACTGCCATTTCTTAATTACATTCCGAACAGAGGATATTGACATCTGAAAACGCTTTGCTATCTTCCTATAGCCTTCTCCAGCTTTGTGAGCGTCAACTATTTTCAGTTTCAGTTTTCTAGACAACTGCTTAGAAGATTCCATGGTGCTGATTGTTGGGGCAAGGTCAGATGAGTCTGGGCATTTAAAACCTTTCGACATCACCTGGTCTTCCCAGACGATGATTGAGAACAATCCATGACATTGGCAGGTCTCAGCCTTGCAAAGGGGGCAGTGCATGCTATAAATTCTGCAGGGTGCCCAAACTTTTGCAGATGCCATTTTTTTTGTTTTCTGTAATTTTGAAAGTGTCAATGATGGAAATAAAATCTAACTTTCGTTGACATGTTATAAGAATGTCTAATCTGTAATTTGATGCCTTTTGGAGATTTTTCCATCTTTCTTTGGCTTCTTGCACATTAATACAGATTTTTACCTGGGGTGCCCAAACAAGTTTATTTCTAATGACTATCAGTCTGTGTTGACACTAAATGGTGTATTTTGACAATTACAAATTCTGGGCTCGCATTTATGTGTTAAGCTTGCATGCATGCATTTATTTATTTATTCATTTTTAATTCTTTATTTATCATTTTACAAATTACAAAGAATCAGCTCAGCAACATGCTGAACATGAATTGTCCATGACATAGCATAGCTGTCTTACATATGTTAAAGATTTCTTTGTTTATACACAGTAATGGTATACATGGTTCTGTGCATGTCATGATATAGCATGTTAGAAGGAAAAGCTGTCTGAATGTCTTCAGGAAAATAATACTGAACAGAACAACATGAGAAGAGTCCTATACTTACCTGGCAGGGGAGATACCATGATCACGAAGGTGGTTCTCCCAGGGCGAGGCTCAGCCATTGCACTCCGGATGTGCTGACCCCTGCGATTTCCCCAAATGCGGGAAACTCGACTGCATAATTTGTGGTAGTGGGGGACTGCGTTCGCGCTTTCCCCTGAGAAAAAAAAAAGAGTCCTAGGCCCAATGTCATTATACAATCCTCGTGTCATTTTCAGAACGATCATGTAGCCATCAGGCAGAGAGTAGGCCTAACCTGAAAAAGAGGCCCCTCGATTAGGTCTCAAAGGAGTGAATAGTCTAAAGCCTAGTACACATGGAATGAATATTGGGTGGCATTGGCTGGTTCAATAGAAACCAGCCAACATTCGGCCGTGTGTACGGCAGCCATGCCAGCTTCTTTTGAAGGGTCATAACCGAAAAAGGCTCTCCCAATTGGCGCTCTTAGCCATTGGCTTAAAGAAGAAGAAAATGGAGTAGAAACTAAGCAGCTGAGTCATCTTCCAATCAGATTTTGGTAAGATTTTGGTAAGATTAAAGTAAATTTTCTTTACTTGGTACTGGATGCCTTGTATCACAGGGCATATAAGTAACTTGGTTTCCTTATGTTGTTGGCATTTCCAAATAAGGAGATAAGGATGGGTACCTCCCAAAAGTCTGGGTGAGAAAATTACAAAATTGTAATGCCCCCAGTTACCAATACAACCTTTCTGTTAAGAATGTGCCATGACAGCATAGTTCAGTTTGTTGATTTTGTACCCAGAGAAATTTGCTAAACTCCTTCGCACTTGTTTTAGACTTGTTAGCACACTATTTTGTATTTCACATCGGAGGACAATATACCCTTAACCACTTAAGCCCCAGAGGATTTGGCTGCTCAAAGACCAGGGCCCATTTTGCGATTCGTGTGATTTTAACGGGCAATTGCACGATCGTGCGACGCTGTACCTAAACGAATTTGACATCCTTTTTTTCTCACAAATAGAGCTTTTTTTTGGTGGTATTTGATCACCTGTGCGATTTTTATTTTTTGCGCTATAAACAAAAAAAGAGCGACAATTTTGAAAAAATAACAATATTTTTCACATTTTTTATATGAAATTCCCCCCAAAAAAATTAAAAATCAAAATTTTTTAACATTTTAGGCCAATTTGTTTTCTGCTACATATTTTTGGTAAAAAAAAATTAGCAATAAGTGTATTTTGATTGGTTTGCGCAAAAGTTATTGTGTTTACTAACTACAGGAAAGATTTATGTAATTTTTATTTTTTTTTAACTAGTAATGGCGGCGATCTGCGTTTTTTTTTTTTTGCGGGACTGCGACATTGCGGCGGACAGATCGGACCCTTGACTGACATTTTTTACATTACTACAGTAATCAGTGCTATACTGTTACTGTCAAAATGACACTGGCAGGGAAGGGGCTAACTTTATTGGTGATCAGTAGGTAAATGTTTCCCTAGGGGTGTGATTCTAACTGTCAGGGGCATGGCTTGTTAGAGCATAACAGAGACATAAGATCCTACATAGCAGGATCGCATAGCCTCTGTCATGATCTAAGGGAGAATGACAGAAGGCTGTGTTTACATCAGCCGTCTGCCTTTCTCCCTCTCCTGAGCGGGACTGCGAGTGGCCGGCGGACATCGGAGCGCTCGCCCCCTACAGGCTCCTGGGCGAGAAACATAGTCCTACATCGGTTTGCCCAGGAGAGGCTGACTGCCGCAGTAAATATACTGTGGGCGGTCGGCAAGTGGTTAAAGGAGAAGTACTGTATAGCCAAAGCTTGCTTGGCTGTACTTCTCCTATGGATCACAGGAGTGCAGTATGTTCTGCAGTCCTGTGACCCGTTTTCAGCAGAGAGTGGGCTGAAGTCCGCTCTCTGCTGACATCACAGATGTCAATCCAGGCACCGCGTCATCACGATCATGGAGTCGGAATCCACCAGATCCCTTGACCGACACCCGCCTCAGTTTCTCGGTGAGCCGCTGAGAGCCTTAGCCGACCGTTCCACCCCCTCCACAACCCAGCGCTCCAGTGAGCGAGGAGGGGGCAGAGCAGAGAGCTGCTGACTGACAGTCAGCAGCTCTCTGCTCACGGAGCTGTGAGAACCGAGTGATCGGCGGTGTTCGATTGCTCAGTTCTCAGTGTAGAGGCGCCGGGGACAGATGCAGCATCAAAATGATGCTGCATCCACCTAGGTAAGTATAAATCTAAAAAAAAGAAACCCATACATTTCTTTTAATGTTAGACTGAGCTCTAACATGGTAGCATACAGGTTCAAGTATTGATGAATACAAGGGGAGAAAGTGGACATGCCTGTCACCTACTGTTGTGAAGCTCAAGATAGTCAAAGGTGTTATTATTTAGTTTTATATTTCCTGGCAGAGAAAGGGTGAGAAAAGAACTCCTTTGTTAACTTCCCTAGGTTTTCCTCAACACCAAGGTGCTGCAGCAGTCCAACCAGCTCACCAAATCGGCCACATTTTCAGCATCAGAGTGAAGAAGTTTTGGTGTAGTGAGAAAAGCATTTAGCTTTCAGTGCTCTGGTTGTATTATCATTCACTTCACTTTTGGGGATAAAGTCTACTTGCTCATTGTGTACAATCTGCTGGATGAACAAAAGTAATTTATTGGCATAAATTTATGAAAAAGTTTTAATTCTACATTCAATAGGCAAATCCAGTTCTTCCCTTCCTTTGGAAACACCAAAATTGTAACTTAATGTCAAGGATGTGAACATTTTCAACAAAAGGATGCTACAGAATATAATGAAATTTGTTATAGCAAGTATGGTGAATCAGTTAGGTCCAGGTATATACGGTATGTGAAAAACAGTGCTGAGCAACGCCTTTTTAATAATGTTCATACATATAAATCCATGATTAATAGCAAAATATTCCAATATGCTAATAAAAAGCATATATCATTAAAAAAATCTAAATAAAAAAGAAAAAATGTCTGTGTGTCTATAATAAACTCTCCACTTAATACTGTGCGTTTAACAGTCTCTCTGTGCATCTTTGTTAGTCCACTTCACACTATGCTGACCAAAGAAACACTGTAGGGGTTCCTTTATTTACTCTCCACCACTACTTGTGCTCAAACACCAGATGTGAGCGCACATTCTCTTTTTGACCAATGTGTTTCAACAGGTCAAAACACCCTTGTTTTCCCTTAAGGGTTCTTTCATTCTCCAACTCCAGAAGGTGCCTGTTCTCTCACCCAGTGCTCAGACTAAAGAGAAACATAAAAACTCAATAGAGCTTTAATACTTTCAAAACATTAAAACCAACCACTCACATGTATAAGTGAACTGTGCACCAAAGGTGTCAAGCCCCCTTCATGACCAGGCCATTTTTTTGTGATACAGCACTGTATTACTTTAACTGACAATTGCGCAGTTGCGCGAAGATGTATCCAAATAAGATATACGTCCTTTTTTTTCCACAAATAGAGCTTTTTTTTTTTGGTGGAATTTGATCACCTGTGCGTTTTTTTTAATTTTTGCACTTCAAACAAAAAAAGAACCACAATTTTGAAAAAAAAAAAAAAAATTATAATTTTTTTTCTCTGCTAAAAATTAAAAAAAAAAATAATTTCTTTATCAATTGAGGCCAATATATATTCTGCTACATGTTTTTGGTAAAAAATATCCCAATAAGTGTATATTGATTGGTTTGCGCAAAAGTTTTAGCATCTACAAACCAGGGGATATACTGTATTTATGGAGTGTTTATTTATTTTTTTTTACTAGTAATAGCCGTGATCAGCAACTTATAGTGGGATTACGATATTGGTGGACAAATTGGACACTAACTGACACTTTTTGGGGACCAGTGACACTAACACAGTGATCAGTGCTAAAAATATGCACTGTCTCTGTACTAATGACACTTGCTGGGAAGGGGTTAACAGCAGGGACGATCAAAGGGTTAACTGCTTGCCTAGCCAGTGTTTGTGCACAGGTGTGGGAGGTGCTTTTACTAGGGGAAGGCATCAATCCATGTTTCTGCTTAGCAGATAAATAGGATCAATGCCTTCCCTACTTACAGAACTGTGATCTGCCTTGTTTACATAGTCAAATCGCTGTTCCAACTCTGTGCTGAATGATAGGCTAGCATCGATAGTACATACAGATCAACTCTCGTTGTGAATAATCACAGCGGAAGAAGGTCATCGGCCACACGCATGGGCGCCCCAGAGGCAGGAGTGCAGGATCATGTACTAGGTATGTATAAGACAGGGATCTCCAAACTACGGCCCTCCAGCTGTTGTGGAACTACACATCCCATGAGGCATGGTAAAACTCTGACATTCACAGATATGACTAGGCATGATAGAAAAGGGGGGAAAAAAGCGCCAGTGGAGTGCAGTTTAAAAGAAGTTTTATTAAAACAACAGGTTATGGTGGCTCGGTACTGGACTCACTTCTGTGCAGTCACTGTGGTGCCCTCCGTGATATGGTCAGGAAGCTCGGTGCCTGCTCTGGGTCCTGGTGCGGTCCAATCGTCCGGGAGAAGTCTGGGTCTCTCAGGCGACTTCCGGGTCGGATCGGCATAGGAGCTGTAGAGCGCTGTGGAGGCTTCGTCCGGCTGCGTCTGACGTCACGGGAAGTCTGGGCTTAGTGGGCGTATCCGGGCATCACTACATGTTTCGGAGCATGCGCAACATGCCGCTGGCGGACATGCGCACTCCTTTGTCAAGTGTCACTTGACAAAGGAGTGCGCATGTCCGCCAGCGGCATGTTGCGCATGCTCCGAAACATGTAGTGATGCCCGGATACGCCCACTAAGCCCAGACTTCCCGTGATGTCAGACGCAGCCGGACGAACCCTCCACAGCGCTCTACAGCTCCTATGCCAATCCGACCCGGAAGTCGCCTGAGAGACCCCGGACTTCTCCCGGACGATTGGATCGCACCAGGACCCAGAGCAGGCACCGAGCTTCCTGACCATATCACGGAGGGCACCACAGTGACTGCACAGAAGTGAGTCCAGTACCGAGCCACCATAACCTGTTGTTTTAATAAAACTTCTTTTAAACTGCACTCCACTGGCGCTTTTTCCCCCCCTTTTCTTTTATGGTTAACATTGAGCTGCTTCGCTCACCCGGAGAGCAGCCTGGAGTGCCGCCCACCCCCACCCTCCCCCTCTACCTACAGAACAGTGGATTGTTCACACCCGGATTCCCCCTCCCCCCCTTCTCAAAACTGAGGTCAGCCCAATACTCTCAGCTTCCAGGCACCTGAACCTTATTTATCCCCCCCCCCCCCCCCAAGGCTGCTCCAGCTTACAGCTTTTTGAAGTACTAGTGCCTTGTCTGACCCCGCCTGACTATTTGCTTTTACTAGCAGCCACAATAGAGAGTAGCACCCCCTGTGAGCGCTTTAAAACATACTTTCATGACTAGGCATGATGGGAATTATAGTTCCCGAACAACTGGAGGGCCATAGTTTGGAGACCCCTGGTATAAGATATACATTCGGCAAGTGGTTAAAAAAGGCCACTTCCTAGTTTATTTCCATTTCATGGCACCACCCAGGCTTAGCCCAACATGTTTCATCACCAATGATTGCAGCAACTCTGTAGTTTTATACAGAGCACTTTTGGTTTAGGGGGAAGCTGCACTGGAGTAAAAAGAGTTGTTTTCAGTTAGGTCCAGGCATTTTATGTGGTTTCAATTCTTGTAACACTTTGATTTGCTTTGACTCTTTTACCAAATTCTGCCCCTGGGATTGGAATGTTTAGGCATTGGCTTTCTTCTGGTGCAAGGCAAGAGATGCCATATTTGGCCAAGTTTTAATGATTTTGTCTGTGCAGGTGGCTGTAGTGGCATAGATGAGTTGTAGAGGTTGCATAGTATTCTAGGAAGTGTCCTGCGATCATGGTAAATGTATTTAGTATCCTACCTTTGCCTGATCATTCCCCCCCCCCCCCCAACACTATAGATAAAAAATAGTATTCTAATCTCTCCAAGCGCTCTCACCAATATCTTGCCAGATTTGATATCCCACTCAAGAAACCTCTTGTTTTAATTTGGCGAACCTTCATTTTACATGACATGAGGTCATTGGCACGTTCTCTTAGGTTGTGTAAATTGGTCAAGACAGGAGATGCAAATATATTTTTGTGTGGGACATTTCTAAATTGCGTATCTGGGTTGGAAGCTCAGATATTTTTCCAAACCTATGCTTTTTTAAGCCTGGCACCTGTGAGATAAGAATGCAAGAACATTTTTATCATAGGAGCATTCATATCAGCCACCCAGAGGATCAGTTGGGGAGGGTAAGTGGGTTGGTGGATTTGGAAATGAGTGAAAAGCTCAAATTATTCATCTTAAAGCAGTGATTCATTTAAAGGGTAACTCCACTATCATGGGATGAAAAATTAGGAAATATAAAAAATATTACAGATTCTACAACTGTTACTCAGGTCATATTGTAATTGAATGTTATTAAAAATGACTTTTCCACAGGTCCTTCAACAACCATGGAAGGAGGGGGGTTTTGTGGTTCACAATTTTTTCACAGGGCAATTGGTTTATGTCCATAGGTGGCTGACTCTTCCAGACTATGATGAGGCAGTGTCTTTGGAGGCAGCTGGTGTTGGCTCCTATGAGACATTGTCTCATTTGGCATTCTGGTAAACTAGGGCCCCATATCCTATCACTGTATCCATGTGAGCCACAATTCAAGTTTAAGAGGTGACTAGGTGGGCAGAGCTTGGAGGAAATAGAACAATTTCTCCCTGTATGCCCTCGTGGAAAAATCTGCAGTTTCATCAATTCTATCTTAATCCAGATTCCATCCTTTGGACTAAGTATGGAGTGAAAACAGTAGGATATGTGGGACGGAATGGGACATTGCTTGCATTTGATGCCCTAAAAGTTTAACTTGGATTACAGAACACCTACTTCTTCTGCTGCCTGCAGTTCAGGCATGCCTTTCAGACTCAATTTGGCTCCTCAGTAGTGCATGTGGGGGGCTTTGAGGCCTTATTAAGGGATGGCACCCTTAAAAAGGAACTATTATTCATATATAAGCAACTGTTTGTAGATACTGCCAGGTTTCTTCTACCCAGTCATAATTCTTGGTTGGCTAATTTCCCTAGCATGAATGAGGATGACTGGGGAGATATTCGGAACTTCTCCTGCTAGATTAGATAAAATATTTCCTTCTCAGTCAGTTGTTGGCGATGCAATTCCTTCCATGCAGATTTCATCCATGCATTTTGGGATTCTACAGAAATACAACTTTGGCTCAATGCAGTACAATGTGTAAATTCTGTCACAACATTAAATATAATCCCTAATGTGGACATTTGCTTGCTGGGATTGGTTGACCCCTGAGCCTCTACAAGGGTGACCCCAACTCTCCCACCCTTGTTATTCTAGAATGCCAGAAAAAGCATTATTTTTTTTCTTTATAAGGCTACATATGCCACTAGAGGGGTACTCTAGTTTGTGGGTAGGCTAGGTAAATGATGCATCTAAATGAGAGTTGTCTCTTTTTGAATATGTGGTTCAATTGTTTATTAATACCATAAAACTCCATGCAGTGCTTCAGGTTTATCATTTATTTGGGGATATGTATCAGTCAGTATTACATGTGGGATTTATCTGTGAAGAGTTGATTGTATATCTAGATGCCATATTCCGTGGCATATAATACTATAATGGAAAAAAAAAATTATGTGGAAATGTAGTTGGCTTTTCTCCTAAAATAGTCCTCTACTGTTAGTCAGGGCCATGCACTTGTGCTGTTGTATGACTCTTTTATGGTTTTTCTTACTTTTTATTTCTTTTGGGTCTGGTGTCTCATCTTCCTATAGACAATACCCCACAGATTCTCTATGGGGTTTAGGTGAGGCGAGTTTGCTGGCCAATCAAGCACAGTGATACCATGATCATTAAACCAGGTATTGGTACTTTTGGCAGTGTGGGCAGGTGCCAAGTGCTGCTGGAAAACTAAATCAGTATCTCCATATTAAACAAGCAAAAAATTGGGGGAGCAAACCCTGAACATGTATATCTAAAGCCGGTGCAGCTATGGACCAAGCAACATGTATATTAAAAAAGAATAGCGCAACCATGCAAAAGAAATGACTATCAAATATGGAGACAATCCATAAATAAAAATGGGGATTTAGTTCCACCATATGGCCATATCGTGCTCAAGCCCACCACTGCGTCAAAGTACCCCATTATCGGTGGGTCCTACACTATCCATAAAAAAGGGGTGAATCCAGCCTCTCTTACCCTTGGAGACAACACTCCTTGCTGGGAAGGTGTGCTAATGCACTGCAGGGGATTCCTCCTATATCTACTTGATAGAAGACACCAATAGAGTACAGGTGTGTGTGGGGGATGGGATGCTCAACCCCATAAGTCTGGTCAGACCGAATACATAATAAACAAGCAAAAAATTGGGGGAGCAAACCCTGAACATGTATATCTAAAGCCGGTGCAGCTATGGACCAAGCAACATGTATATTAAAAAAGAATAGCGCAACCATGCAAAAGAAATGACTATCAAATATGGAGACAATCCATAAATAAAAATGGGGATTTAGTTCCACCATATGGCCATATCGTGCTAAAGCCCACCACTGCGTCAAAGTACCCCAGTATCTCCATATAACTGATCTGCAGAGGGAAGCGTGAAGTGCTCTAGAATTTCCTGATAGAGAGCTGCGCTGACTTGGACTTGATAAAACACAGTGGACCAACGCCAGCAGATGACATGGCTTCCCAAATCATCTATAGCAGTTGCAGGATCTCACTTGAGCAGGGAATGAAGTAGTAATAAATCACAGTGGATTTTGGTGGTGTCTAACAATGTTCCTGTGGCTGATGTTTTTTCCCATAGTCATACCTTCCTTTGGAGCAGCATTAGGACTTGGAGTTGCATTGATTGAGATGTTTCTAGGGGAGACAATCTGGATTCAACTGCTGAGTGGGTATGACTCCAGGGTGGACATCATGGAATCTATCTTCTGTTTAACATCACTTGACATCCTAGTAAGAGCCCCCCACCCCACCCTAAGCATTGTGCTAAGCATTCAGATCAGGTCTGGCAGGGATCACTAAAAACAGATCTCGGAGCTCCCTTTCCAATACTGCCATTATATCAGCCAAAGCATGGGAATCCAGTGAGTCTGCTGGCGAGTATGAACACAGGGACAGGTTTTTGATTATATGTCTACTGGACTCCATACTTATCCCCTACTGCCTTGGGGAGATGCATCCTAGAATATTGCAATCACTGAGCAGCAAATGAGATCACCTGTGATGTAATTTAGTTATCTTGCAAACATGGCCTGTTAGTGGGCCCCGAGGACCGGAGTTGAGGACCACTGCCCTACTGGACAGGGGGAAACAGTCTTCCATGCCCCTAGGATGGTCTATAATTTACAGACTGTATACAAGTGTCCTATTATGTTAAAAAAAATATAAAACTTTGTAAATATACTATTAAATAGTTTATTTTCAGTTTTCATTTTAAAATGAAAATTATGTACATGCCATATATCAAAATAATCTACTAAATTGAAGCCTTGTAGCCCATAAAAATGTGCAAGTCATTTAAAAGGTTATATTTGAATAAGTCAATGCATAACAAAACTACAAAACATGGTGAGCTCGCAAAGCTTTCATTCATCACCATTAATGCTTATGATAAGAACAGTGTAGGTGGTGGTCAGACAAAATATGTTTTGTTTTTTTTTTAAAGGTAATTTCATACAAAATGGTAAACCACCAGCATCAGAGTGGTGTTAAAACTTCATATGGCTCAGGTGCAACCCCTCCACTAGAACCCATGACTACAAATGCAATGATTTAGTAGGGCTGTCATTACTGAATTAAAAAGGGGGCAGGTTTTTGTAATGGCGTCTGAAAGGGTCAGCAAGAAACAATAGCTCTCACAAGCAGTGTAGGTTGGCGAGGATAGGCTGGCTCACAAAGTCTCTGTTGACACCTTTTATCCTAATTCAATCTCTTTATTGGTAAGGATCAAAACTAGAGCACAAACATCACCAGCTTCTTACATTAATCATCTGTGGCTTTTAAGTTATCAGCCAAGTGAATTAAAGAACAGTGAAGGATTGTGGATTATTTAGTAATAAGGCTCATTGCCCTTTCTATATTTATTTTCTTTATTTAGCAGGCCGGTTTATTCAACCCTATAATCAATCTGTCATTTTTACGTCTGTGACTTAAAAGGGGTTTCCCATGACAGCCTGCATTCCATTTGATACATGCAGCGGCTTAAGGGTTAAAGGCCTGTAAAGTTGAGAACTGTGAGATTTCTCTGCACCAACCCATGTTTTGTATGTAGACAAGAGAGAAAAGGACACATTCCTCTCTTACAAGCACACTTTTTATACCATGGATAAGAAAGGAACCAAAGCAGGGTGTCAAATAAC